>NC_054869.1:20101795-20401795 GCF_018320785.1 Cheilinus undulatus | reverse complement strand
AGATTTTGAATTAAAATGTGGTGTATAGGTGGTTGTTGTGTATGGGGAAAAAATCTGTCATTACCTAATTTTGTGGAAAAAGCTTATTTGGCCAGTGAGACTGAAACAGTTACCACCAGTTGTTTGTTTTGTTTGCCTCTTGTAATCCAGTGTATAGCCTTAGTTCAGGCAGGTAACGGAGTCAAGCGCTACCATTTAATTGAGATCAGCTGTTCTCATGCAAGCTCTCATCAGCTGACAGCCAGCTGATATGCTCTTTGCACACTATTGGCTAATCATACTCATGCTGCCATATTTAAACTGCTCTATTCCGGCTGAACTTTGCTGCTCCTTCTGTAAACCGCTCTGCAGAACAGTTTTTGGAGAGATGGGGAAAAAAATGTTATGTCAATACCTGTATATCCTGGGCCGAGTCTTGATTTAAAACCAGAATTTGATTTGAAATAACTGCTTTTTTTGTAAACAGAACACACTATCTTACTTCTCAGTTGTTTGACGGCTAATGGCAATAAAACGTTGCTTTACAGCTGCTTATCTTTTTAGCTTTTCACAGAAAAGGGAAAGTCAGTAAGGTCAGGGAAAGAAAGAAATATGAGGATGAAAGAGAATGAGAGGAAGACAGAATATAACAGCTTGTGAGAAAAGCTAAGTTGTAGATTTCTGAAGCATCAGAGGAGTCTTTGTCAGTGCAGCTGTGACTCAAATCTGAGCTATGAAACATAATATTTGATAATTTACTGCTCTCTGATTAACTAATCATTTATTTAAAACTGAAAATGTATAATGGGGTGCCCTGCCATTACCTACAAAAGCTCCAGGTATAAATGAATTTAAATGCTCCAACCATTGCTTTGCTCATGACACTAAACACCACCTTTTCTTTTCTGCGGACACCACCAAATTATGTTTGAATTTAAAGTATTGAAGCCTGGAAACCCAGCATAAAAAGTGTCACTCAACAAAATGTCTGTCAAGTATTTTAGTCAGATCCATCAAATAAACACATCTAGAGGACAAAAGGGTGTTTGACGTTAATTTAATAATTAGTGTCATGCAGGGATTGACTACTTAATTCATATGGACACCACCTGTAAAAAATCATTTCATTTCATAAAACTGATAATAATTGCCAATTAAAAGTAATTTCTAACTAACTTATCCACACATTTGTTGTGTTACGTGAACATCCACAGCACCATATCTATATGTAACACTCAGACAGTTCTGTCCATCCATCCATTTTCTTCTACTTATCTGAGGTCGTGTCACAGTTGCAGCACGCTAAAGTCAAATCAGATATCCATCTCCCTGGCCAAAGTTTCCACCTCATTCTCGGGCATCCTGAAGAGGATACAGGATATCCCTCCAGGCGCATGCTGGGTCTTTCCTGGGGTGTCCTCTTTAATTTCCCTCTCGATGAACAAAGCATCTTTCTCTCTCCCATGACCATAGGTGAGGGTTAGGAGGTAAATCAAAAATTTGGGCTTTTGTCTACGCTCCCTCTTCACTACAACTGTCTACTACAACGCCTGCAACACTGCTGATGCCGCACCAATCTGCCTGTCAATCTAACGCTCCATTTAACCCTCCATCTCCTAAGGCAGAGACTCACTCCCCACCTGGAGGGAGTAATCGTCCGTTTACAGGCATTTGATAAACTTTCTTTCATTTAGGCTTAACTTTGACTTGACTTGATGGTGATGATTGTAATAACTTTTCTGTTATTCTGTGGACTATGGAAGTTATTTAATTTGATGTCAAATTTGTCAGCATGGAGCTTTTCATTTAGTTAAAAACGATCTAGATTTCAATAGCTCTGGGGCATCTGTTTTTAAATGAAAGGATGGAACTAATTTCCCAAAAGGTATCCATTTAACTGAGGAATAACATAAAAAAAAAAACAAATGGGAAAATGAATTGATTAAAATGTCAACAAAAATGTCAAAAGCCTGTGCGTGTTGGCCTCCGCCAAGGTTGCCCCTTGTCTCCTATTCTGTTGGGGATTTTTTTGGCAGGATCTCAAGGTGCAGCCGGGAGGAGGAAGTTTTCCGGTTCAGGGACCCCAGAATCTGCTTTTTGCAGATGATGTGGTTCTGTTGGCTTCCTCAGCTGTGGACCTCCAGCAGGCATTGGGACGGTTTGTGGCTGAGTGCGAAGTCAGGAAGAGAGTCAACACCTCCAAATCCGAGGCCTTGGTTCTCTGCTGGAAAACGATGGATGGTCCCCTCCGGATGGGGAATGAGTCTTTGAACCAAGTGAAGGAGTTCGAGTATCTTGGGGTCTTTTTCACGAGTGAGGATAAAAAGGAGCATGAGATTGACAGGCGGATTTGTGCAGCATCAGCAGCACTGCGGGTGTTGTGCCAGACCGTTGTGGTGAAGAGGGAGCTGAGAAGAAAGGCAAAGCTCTCAATTTACTGGTCAATCTACCTCCTAACCCTCACCTATGGTCATGAGCTCTGGGCTATGACCAAAAGAATGAAATCATGCATACAAGCAGTTGAAATTAGTTTTTGTCCATAAAACTAGCCTTAGAGCTAGGGTGAGGAGCTCAGACAACCAGAGGGAGCTAGGAGTAGATCTGATGTTTCTTCGCATCAAAAGGAGCCAGTTGAGGTGGTTCATGCATCTGATCAGGATGCCTTCCGATGACATCCAATCCAACCATCCCATCTGTTTAATTTTTCATAAAATTCGTATCTGCTAAACATATCTTAGACATAACATAAAATGTCCATTGTATTAATAATGTTGTAACTACGACAAATGACAACATGTTTGGCCAAAAAGTCACCAATAAACACAATCACTAGTTTAACCATAACACCTGCTCTCCTTCAGCTTTGTCAACAGTGAAGGCTTTAGAATTATGATCATGTTTTCTACTGATGAGTTACTGATAATCTGATTGCTAGTTTTATTCATATTAAAATATTTAACAATTTAAGCATAAATTACTAATTATTTGAAGCTAAAAATGCTATAAATATGCAAAAACATTATATTGAGCACATTTTTTAAAGCTTTTTAATGTCATATTATAATTTAAAGCCCCTTAATACACTGCAAAATGGAAGGAAATGAAATGATCACCTCTTTATAAGAAATAGGGAATTTGTGGTGAATTGGGAATTGTTTTGAATCGAAGATCAATTCTGACTAAAATTGTGCCCCCAAGAATCAGAATTGTTGCGAGATATGACGATTAGAGATTCACATCTCTAATAAGTATCCAGTGTTGACAGACAGTGCTAAATAAATAAAACACACCATTTTGCACCGAAAGCAAAGCTTGAAAAAACGTTGTGAAAGGACTTCCTGGTAAATGTAGGACTGACGATGAATCTACACCTGACATCTCAACTAACAGTGGTGGGTATGAGTAGAGTTAACCTGCTCCTGTGTCGAAGGTTTTTTGGTGCAGGCATATCAACATATGCTCATGTGTTAAAGTGTAATGTGATGGCTGGGGGGGTCTTAAAAGATTTTATGTTCCATTTGCTATTCAAACTGTTACTGTTAAATGGTTATCATTTCATAACATCTTAAGCACAAAAACACAGTCAATCTAAGCTGATTGTTTCTTGTCCTTGTTCTAACCATAGACTGTAGAAAGAATTGGACAAACCCTGTGTGACATCAGTCATCTGCTTACAATAGGTGGAGTAAAACGGCTTTTGAAGCCAATCCGTGGATGCTTCCATATTGAAATCGCGGTCTCAACCGAACTTTGGATCAACCTAACGGCCCGCCCACTAAGCGCGACTTCCTGTCAGCCTGCTAGCTAGCGTTCCGGTTGACAGGAACAGAGCCTCTGCCTGCCGAGCTATCTGTCAATCAAATGAGACGCGCCAATCATCGTGAAGTGAGGTTTATCCTAAATATAATCCAAACGATCGTGGTACAAAAAAATTTACCCCCCGTAGAGTGGGAGCACATTAAGACACTAGCTAATGAGACACGTTTGGTGTTTTGAACCAGGCTGTAAACCAGTTTATTTTGTGTGTCAAAACCGGCTGTTTAACATGTGTGCAGATGGAACTTCTGGTTTTCCTGCAGCCAGCCTCAAGTGGACAGTCGCGGTCTAGCAATTTTTTGCACTTCCGCATTGGCTTCATTTTTTAGGACCGGAGGTTGCCGCTTGGTTCTAACAGCACTCTCAGTTGAAAATATTCAACTTCATCACTGTGCTCATCATTGTCACTTTCCCTAATCCACCAGTCAAAACCAACTTCCAATATCATGTTTGTCAACAACGATGGAGGAGAAACAAGCTGTGCAACCACACCAATTCCTGAGAGCCATTTCCAGACCCTAGCATCCGTTAAGGTCATGATTCCTTTCCTTTGTTTTTTACAGTTCCTTTGAAAACTCACCTAAAAGCAAATATAAAGCATACAGAACCATTTGAACCGGGCTAAACTGTTACTATCAAGGGAAGAGGACATGCTGAAAGACACACAGAAAGCTCCAGTGAGAGATGCTTGAAATATACCCTATTTGCCAGTGCAGAGAAACACTGTTAGTGATGCACAAGCTTTAAACCTTCCTGCTACATTTTCTGGACAAACTGATGCATGAATTATAAAGACTGATAGCTCACATATTTAGTCATCTCATCCTCCCATTTATCTCCTCTGCTGGCTCACTGCTCTGCTCAATACATCCTTCATACTGTTTTTATTCTGAGCTCTTCTATTATTATTATTTCATGGTCTTAACCTGCTTTATCTTTTAGAAAATACACATCTCTATTTTCAGCAGTATTGCAGTATAAATGCACTACAGTATTTGTCTGAATTTTATCTCTATCCTGTTCCTTGTAAGGATAACGATGCAATACCCCACCCTGGTCTTATTAAACTTTCAACTAATGCTGTAAGGTCACAGAGGCGCTGACCTTTGCATATCAGTATGGCTGTGGTTCAAGTCATTATAAATATCTGAGTTTTTTTCTGCTCATTACCTTACAGAAAGACACCTAAGGTAAATAACTGTCATATGGGCTATATGGACAAAAGTATTCAGCCACCTTAACATCAACAGGGACTGTAATGATGTTTATAAACACATATATTTTAATATAAGATTGGCACCTCCATTGCCTCCAATTTTCTTGGAAGGCTTTCCATAAGATTGGAGTGTTTTGTGGGAATTTGTGCCCACTCATTCTGTAGAGCATTTATAAAGTCAGGCGATGATGTGATTTTATGTGGTCTTCTGCTTCATGGCTGAGCTGCTGTTGTTCCTAAATGCTTCCATTTGTAATAATATCTAGCAGGGATAAAATTTCACCAGCCATCTGACTGCAAAGGTGGCATCTATCACAGAACAACGAATGACGACACCGAGCTCTTCAGAACGGCCCATACTATATCACAAACATTTGCAAATGGAGACTGCATGGCAAAGTGCTTGATTTATATCAAGGGGTCTGATTGAAACACCTGAATTCCATAATTAACAGGTGTGGCCAAATACTTTGTCTAAGAGAGCGCTTATTTCAGTCATTTTAGAAATGGTATAAAGTGTTTTGCATCAAAATATCTCGTCACAATAATCCTAAAAGAGTTATTCATTTCAGATTATGTGAAAAGGGCTTATGTTGATGTGATATAAAAGCTAGCTCTATAAATGTGTCTTTCTGTGCATTAGCAAGGATAAAAAGAGCTGTTCACACAGGACTTTGACATTTTTCAAAAGTGAAATCCCAAAGTTTATTTCAAAAAGTAACATAAAGTGATTGATGGAGACAGTTCTATTGATAGCACATGAATGGTGAAGTGAGGATGACCTTTTGTGTGCCGTAAGAGCAAGTTAAATATTTAATCCCTCTTCCTTTTAGTTTAAATGAGGTAGAATGTCAGGCACAATGTCAGATAACCCTTCATAATAAAATCACTAATTAATATAGAATACTGTCCCCTTGAAGTAAGGGTAGGTTTTATATAGCCAGAGGTTATCCGCACAACTTCCCCTCTTATTTGTGTGCATAAGTAAGCTCCTTTAAAATTTCAGATCACTGCAGCACTGAATGACCTCTACTCTTACTTCTGCTCGACAAGAGGAAATCAAACTCAGTCTGATATCTGTCCAACAAAAACTGCAGTCAAATATGCCCTGTTAAATTAACAGGAAGAGTCATTAAATCAAACAAATATTGAATGTTGGAGAAAAAACTTCTGTGGACAGTAGCACATACTGCTGCCAAGTTGGCTGGGCTTTTTGACTCTGGAACAAAATTTCCTATGATTCAGCAACTTTCAGGTCAATCTGATGATTCACAGCAAGGAGAACTTTGGTTGTTTTATCGATTCATTTATAAGGGAAATAAGTTTGATTAAATCTCCCGCATCAGATCTTCAACTTATTATTTTTTTTGCAACATGCCTGAGACCTAGTGACTGTCTTTGCATCAAAAAACATGCAATATTAAGAAAATGTTCTAAGGTTAGTCCAGAACGTCCGACTTATAATAACACTGGAACTTTTTCCTTTTTTCATGTGAATAGCAGCTCTCCAGAAGCTCATGCAGCTAGTTAAAAACTATTGATTGACATTTAGATTCTTTTATGACTGGCTGGATGCCAGTCAGCCTGTCAGCAACAAACTGACGAGATTGCATCAACATGCTGAGCTCCTAATTCTCTAGAATAGGCATGAGTGCATAAATGATGAACATGATCATGAATTACAAATGGTTTAATCAACAATCAATCGTGCACATCCAGTTTTCAGGGCTCTGAAAATGCTTGAACAATGCTCCAACAAAAGTTTCAGAAAGCCACATTCTAATGTTGTTTATGTCTAAATTGTAGCTATTTAAACAACTGCAAGAAAATTATTGCTTGTGCAAAGCAATGTAGGAAAAACAAGAGATCTCCCAGAGTAGCAAGACCAGCCACAGCTGTGTATTTCAGATCTGAACCACAAACACTCCCACAGTCGCACCTCCAATTTTAAAAACTCTGACTAGTGAAAAAAGGCACACGTTTTTAGATATAGTGTTTTGAGGAAAACAAAGATTTGGATGTGCTGATAAGGCTTCAAGGGAAAAATAGTGAATTCAAAATGATTTGGAGGACAATGAAGGCATGTCTGCAGACAAATTGATTACATATAAGTCAGTAAAAAGCCAGCTGAATATACACTAGCACTGTCTGATGTGTAAAGGTCTTTGAACATTAAGGGCAAAGCAAATAAACAGCATGGAAATGTGAATAGTTTGGAGGCAAATTTTGTCGTGCCTCTCTATAAACATCAGGAGCAACACAATTTTGCAAATAAATTATGTTCATTCTAAAAAATATTTTCATTGCAAAGGATTGATGCCTCTCTCTCCTCCGGCCCGTGCACAAAGAGATCAGTGCCGTTTTGTTTCACCATTTCATTCACTGCACCAGCCAAGTTTGCTGGTTGCAGGGGCTGACTTTTCTTTCATTCTGTGTTAAATATTGATCATAATAATTTTAGGGCACAGTTGAGTTTTCACTGTGATAGGAGTTCCCCTCACAGTGAACCATTTGGTTCACCTGTTTGTGTTATGGACTGGTCAGAGGAGTAATTTTTGCTGGTGTGAGAGCTTGCATTGACTCTCTACAAGCTCGAAAAAAAACAAAACAAAACAAAACAAAACAAAAAAAAAAACAACTGTGAACTATTCATACCAAAAATGCCCTTCGTGTGCAAGGACCTTACCCCAAGACTTCCACTGGATCCATCTCTGGTCTGTTACGACTGCATTGCAGTTTGACTGCATACCCAGCTATCTGTCAACACCCACTGATTGTTTTTGTCAGACATTTGGATTTTTGTGCTTCTACCATGAGTAAGTATGCTACTTATAAATAAGTGTTCTCAATCGCCCCATTATAGGATTTTGTTGGTGCAGTAAAGTGAAATACGATCTGGCATTTGTCTAGCATCAACAAACACTGTTTTATTCTGAAATGTAAGTGGAAATTTTGATTTTGTTTTGGCTGACTTCCTGCCTCACTTGATCTTCTCCATGCAAAATTGATGTGCAGTGGTCCACCATCCGGCAGAAATAGAAGTCCTGCATCTGAGCCATGATGAAGCAGAGACGTACTGCAGTGGAGCTGCTGGAAGCACTCTCATTGATTCAAAGTGAAACCTACAGGGGCCATTGCTTTGACAGAGCCACAGCATCTGGTGGAATTTAGAGGTTAGAAATTCTGTAGAGCATTTAATTGTAAATCACAATATCCAAGTTCTATTATTGGGCGTGTAATGATAATGCTCTCACCTTATGGGCCCTTATAAGATTAGAAACAATCAAATTTCAAGTTAATGAAGACAGTCTGTGCATCCTGACAAGTTAGACCAATGGTTCCCAAAGTGGAGGTCAGGACCCACTTGGGTGTCCTGAGACATTGCAAAGCAGATGGATGTGCCCGTTATTGAGTTCCTCACTGGTGAATCCATCTTGCAAAACTCCTGTCTGAACTGTTTGGGTTAGAAAGTGACAGGACCAATCAGCGACGAGGGGCAGTGCTTTCGGGCACAGCAGAGTCATGACATAAACAAGCAGCAACAAGAGGCCGGTGCAGACATTAGCATGGATGCTGCTAAAGCACCAGTTTTATCAAAACTTGACATTTCTTTGTTAAAAATAGAACAAAGAACAGCAATGAGTTATTTTCTTTCAAAAGCGACAAAAGTCATGTACTGACATGTCTACAGTTGCCATAGTTTGCGTTGTGCGGTTTTCTATGGATGTACTCCTCGGTAGTGGCTACATCATGTAATTTGTTGCTCTGATTGGCCCGTAAAGATGTGACTGACAAAATGTTCATCCAATCACCCTCTGAGTATTTTTTCAAAGCCTCTGCCATCTCCGAAACTCTGTGTATGAGAGGTTTTCCAGATGGATGTCTGAAACAAATCCATCTGGCGTGTCAGGTTATATTTTACCCATTTTGAAGAAATATATGCAGAACATTGGTTTAGTTTTAATGAAACATGGTCATCTGGTGATATTTATGGTGAAATCAAAGTAACGTTTGAAAAATCCTCAAAATGTTAAATGCACAGCTGTGTTCAAGTATGCCGCAACCGCCTTCAGGACAGAGGGAGTCCCGGCTCTGTCAGCGTTATTTTGGGGATCACAGGCTGAAAGTTTGGGAACCCCTGCCTTAGACTACCTTTTTCCTCTAAAGCCTTATTATTTACACTATCCTAGAAAAATCCTATTCAAACATAGCTATGAGCATTTCATAAGCTATCATAAAAAGTCTGGAGAGTAAAATTATCAGCATGTATAGCAATACAATTTTTCCTTCCTTGAAGGAACCAATTTCCATGTTATCATACCACATCTTACTTCTATGAAGATTTACTGAGTTTAAAAGAAAGACAGGGCTGTGACAGCAGGGACACGCAGCGGTTACGCAGCATACATGCACCCAGTCTGAAATAGGTGCTATGACATCAGCAGTGTATCACTGACAATATGACTAGCAGAGGCAACTAAATTTGTTGATTTTTTTTCACCAACTATGTCAGCTTATCATTGCACTCCTTTTTAATTATGCTGGAATAGCCTGCTTTCTTATTTCACTCGTTTGTGCTCTATTTTATGCTTAAACCTCAGTAAAAAAAAAAAAAAAAAAGCAAATATTATCTTGCATTTTTATATCTATTCCAAGCTTTCTTTTGGAACTGAGATCTGCGTGGGAAGGAGATTTGGAGGTGACTTTGTTGGCAGAGTGATGGAGAAGAACCCTGGAGGGAGTTGCATGGCCTCATTCACTTTAATGTGCTGTTTTTACTGAATTTCTCCAGAGCCAAACTCTCTGAATCAGTTCCCAGATGAAGTTTTTACCTGTGACAGATGTGGACTCTCACCTGTGTCTCTGGCAGACTCATTTCACCGGTGTCCAAAGCTATCTACCGTTTGAATTCAATCAAAAACCTGTCATATATTTCCAAAAGGGCAGCTAAGCCAGTGCCTTTGATAGCTTATTGGTGGAGTTTTGAAGAAAGACTTCCTGATGGAACTAAACGATTGGACTGTTCAGCTACCAAGTTGGACTCGATGCCCTGTATGTTCAACTGACACTTGGAAACTATGATAGGGAGAGATAAGTAGCATTAAACCGACACACTGGAACTCCAAAACTACTTTCTTCAAATCCTTACTTCCATTGATGAATATATTAAAAGTGACAGGCCATGATAAGCTTTTATTTATTATTGCTGTTGGTAAAATGAATATTAAGTATGAAACGAGCCCAGGGATTATTTAAAATGCAGGCTTGTATTCATTTCAATATAAGCCCTGTGGGATAAAGAGCAGTTAAGCAAACATGTCATCTGATCCCTTTTAAATGGGAGGCTCATCCAAACACTGCAGGCTAAACCCTGCTGCCTAACACCTTTCAGTGACGTCTCAGAGCCTCTCCTCTCTCGAGCTCAATACTGTTTTTTTGTAAATTGCAAACAAGATTACATTCCCTTGAAGTAATTTGCTTTATTAGGGAAAATTTGATAAAGTCTGTCCCCTCCTGGTTTGTTTTCCACAGTACTGATTCCTGCTGATTAACTGCATTTTGATTGAGATTAAAGGTTGCAACATATGGGGCCGCTGAGGTGTTCAAAATCCCCTGAGCATACCTGCAGATAATGGCGTTTAATTGAATGATAGTCCACCAAAGAGGCACAGAAAGTGATGGATAAGAATATAGAAATGGCATATCCAATGAGGCATACATGTGCCTGGTTTACTTATTTATCTCTGGCCAGACCGGCTGTGTTATGAATGACAGCGTGCTTACTCAGGTGGAAGGATATTCACGCATGAGAGGTATGGAGGGAGAGACATAGACAGACAGCAGGAGTGGGTGCGATAGAAGGAGAGTGAAGGTATGAATAATTGATGACACAAACTTCTCCAAAAGAGTAATCCAAATGCAGACGATTGGAGTATGGACTCCACGTCTATGCAGGTAAACTGTATTCCAGCCTCATTCAAGGGAAACTTGATCCAGCTTTTCCCAGAGGGGAGGTGGATCCTGATATCTTTGTTTATATGCCATATTTAAATGATAAATATTTAAGTGATTTAGAGGTCACACATTTTACCCTTTTAAGACAAGTTTATATTGGTCTCAGAGGTCCCCAAAACATGCCTGTGAAGTTTGTTGCTGAAAAAACACTTCAGTATTGGATTGGATTGGAACGAGCTGTTTCTGTGTCTGTGGCTTTAAATGTTAATGAGCTGTCTGACTCCGCCCCTCTCAGGAAATGGATGTGACTTGATGGATGTTGCTCTCAGGAGAGGGGAGGGTGGAACTTTCTCCCAAGCCAACAGAGGGCCAACCGAACCCGGTGGGGGGCGGTGCTAACTCCCCTCATGACATCATGAGGGGAAAGTCTGAGAACGGCTTGTTTCAGCATGTATTTTCTGAAATGTGGAGAAAGCGAGGGGGAGAGGGAATGGATTTTTCTGATTCTTGGGGGACCCCAGGGGCACAAGTTTTGTTAGAAAAGCCTGAAAAAGTGTATTTTGTATATGACCTTTAAGACAAGTAGGCATATAAAGAGAAGCATGAGAAAAAACTCAGCTCTTCTTGATATGTAGTGGCAAATCCTGAGTCGTTCTTCCTTTGTGATGTTGTTTTCTTCTTTTACAGCAAAAGACAGATAGCATCACAGTCTCGTGCACAGTTCTGCCATGGGGTCATCATAAAAGACAGAAAACATGCCTGATAAACTAAAAATGATATGAAATATAAGCTGTCAAGTTACAGTTACAAGGGGATTGTTTGGTTAAATTAAGTCAAAAGAATTTCGGTTTGTCTTACAGTTTTTAGGGCCAAAAGCTTTATTTCTTGTATTTTAGAGCATGTTTGTAAACCAAACCATAAAAAAATGTTTGTTTTTTATGTAGATACATAAATGTTTGGTTCTTCTTTCATGAATTTCATTTGCTGATTAAAAGTGGCATCATTCAGATGGAGTGTGATGATGCCTATTAAATACAGAGAGAAGTTTACTTCTTCACCTAAGCTGTACTCTCACCAGAATCAGCCATTTTTCATCATAATTAACTTTTAAGGCTATATTTTAGTTGCATCTGAAAACATTTATCTTTGCAAGTTGTTTTTTCCTTTATAGACATACGGCTTTTTCAAAAACCACCCTGTGCCCAGAAAACAGTATTTAAAATGTCAAGCTGTTTTCTTCTTCTCCAGATCCTGACTGTATGATTACGAACTCTTTGTCTCTTCCTGCCTCAATGGCTGCGGCTGTTATTAGTGGTAATAACAAGTTTTGAGGATTTCATCTGTTCCAAAAATAATTCTACAATACATCAGCATGTTGAAGATTTTAATCACACACAACAACACTTTAACAAAGTGGTGAGGGCACTGAAGGTTGAATATTTCAACACTGATGATGGTGGCTGAGAAAGAAAGAGAGGCTGACAAAGACCATTTGCATACAACTAAAAGGGGACGATGCAAAATAGGAAAAACGGGAAGTTTAATGATTATTAACCCTGTTAACTCTCAGGAAAATACAATAATAGATGGATTTTGGATAGAGAACGTCTGCAGCAAAACACATAGACATTTTCTGCTAATAAATGGTTTATCACCACCGTGTTAGTGCATCGTCATATTCAGGGCAAAAACAAATGAAAAGAACCTAAATGCAGACAACCAGAATTCTGTTTATACAGCAAAAGTCCAAAACAGCTAAACACAAACAAATATTTTAAAAGTCCAAGAGCAAAAAAAATCCAAAGGTAGAAAAAGAAAGGGGAACATACAGGCATTACAGGAAGTCCTACAACTACCTGAGAGCAACACAGACACTAAAGCTGTTTGCCAAGTCGCTCATTCATCAGTCTTCGGTCAAACTGGAAGTGGTTTCTGATCCGCCATCTTAAAGAGCGTCCCAAGGACCCTTAGCTGGTCTGAAGACCGAAGACTGAGATTTGAAGATGGATGAGCACACACAGGAGGGCAGGCTTCATGGAACTCTCTTTACTCAAAGACACGCCCCCTTATTGGATATCACTCTCTGATTGGATGCTGCTACACAGTGGACATCAGTGCAACTTCACAACACTAGCAGTTTTAAAAGACTCAATAACTGATGGAGTAGGATTTAAAAAGTGTTTGAAATAAGCATTTATAGTGAAATATTGAGGATAAATTTAACAAAATAAATATTACAGAGTGAATCAGTATGGAGTTTAATATTTGATTTTTCTGATTTACCTTCAAATATAAAACATGTTAAAAGCTCATAAAATCAAAACAATCAGGTCTAAATACTTCCTTTAGTTTCAGTTATTTCTGTTTATTAGATTGTGAAGAGAATCAAAGTCTTCCACAGTGGAGGATTTGAACACGACCACACAAGTTCCATGTCCCCAGCCTCCCCCCAGATGCACAAGAAGTCCTTCCTGAGCTGGGAGTTGAAAACTCACGGACAGGGGCCTCTGCCAGACGTTCCCAGTTCACCCGCACTACTCATTTAGGTTTACCAGGTCTGTCCGGCAGCCTCCTCGCCATCTGATACAAATCGCCACCAGGTGTAATGAGTTGACAGCTCTGCTCCTCTCTTCACCTGAGTGTCCAAGACATGCGGCCACAGATACTCCGAACTGCTGTTCAGTGCATAAGCACAAACAATAGTCAGAGTCTTACCCCCTGCCACTGTCAGCCGCAGGGAGGAGACCATCTCCTTCAACCTCAACATAATCAATTCTTAATCAAAATGTGAAAAACATAAAATTATTCATTCCCTTTAATACCACAATTCATATTGAATTTGCAATTTGAGTCAAAATAATCACAATGAGATGTTTTTCAACCTTTTTCAGCCCTAGTTCATATTGTGTTGGTTATAATATAGAATGATTTATTGCTTGTGTTTGTTGAAAAATGCAAAAGATGAGGGATAGCTGCATATTAATTTGCAAATGCAACGTTGAGGGAAAAATTGCAATTAGATTATTTTCCAAAATCTTTCAGCCCTACCTCTGACCTTTTCTCTAATTTATTTATGAAATGTTGCTTAGTCTTTAATGTTTAGATTGTTGTTATTTCATAACAACTACCAGAGTTGATTTTTGAATAAAGTTTATAAAAAATCTAAAAGTGGGAATACGTTGTACTGGCACTTCCTTTCTAAGATACATAGTGTAGTGTCTCAGATGATCAAGCTGTGAGAATGCAGAGATGTATGGTCTACAACCACACCTCTCTTAGATTATCATATAAATTTATGCAGGATCATTTGGTGCATAAAAATGATGGTCTCACGCCTGTAGTCATCATTACTTCATTTTCAATCCTTAGCACTTTATTACAGATGATACATTTTGGTTTTAAATAAAGACTAACTGCCCTGTGGTCCTGTGCTCCTCTCATGTCTGTCATGTATGAAAGCAGTCTTAAATCACTTTCAGCTAGTTTGAACTGCAATGCATGATGGTAAATATTGCTAGTGACCATCAGTTGTCCACTACTTCTCCCAATGCACTGTGGGAGATAATGAGTACACTATAGAGTGTATACCTATGTCCACACAGAATGTGGACACCATTACAAAATGGCTTGTTCACTATATAGTGCAGTAGAGTGAATAGGGAGTGATTTCTGACACAGCTGTGGTGACCAAAATCCAGTCATAGCGTGTCATTCACCACAGAACTGAAATAGCTAGAATCAACCTTCATAAAGGTCATTAGGTTAACACTACAACATTACCGCCAGATGTTTGACAATATTTTGTGGCGCATCAGACTTGACATCGTGTGTTTATACTGAACAACAGCACTTATCTTATTTCTCCCCTGAATCACAGCAGCGCTGATATTCAGTGCAACAGCGCTCTCTTATATAATCTTGTGCATAATGTTGCTTAATTTTACTGGAATTCTGAAAATGCTAACTCAGCGTCATTTATGGCTCTGAAATACTCCGTTTAACCTGCTTGGCTTTGACTTCAACACCATTTTCCCAATAAGAGAAAGGAAGTGCAAAATCGGGTCCATATTCCCCAGGAGGACATGCATCAAAAGTATTAATCCATTGACTACACTGCTCTAAAGGAGAAAATAGATTTATTCCAGGTACAAACACATTGAAGCAGTAGTTTCTTGTAAACCCATACCTTTTACACTTTATAGCCATGAGACTGCATTGCAACCCCCCAAGGTTACGGCGGACACGGAGAAGTAATTAAGATAAAGTTAATAGAATGCAGTTATAGTTCAGTAAGCCAGAGTTTAATTGAAATGACTGGGGCCGACTTTGACTTCTAATGGAGAAAATAAAACATAAAACAGTAATTGAATTTTACTTTCTGCTTGAGAACCAGATCAGGTGGTCAATGGGTCATGCTTTAAGGGAAATAGCTACCTGAGCGATCAGGGCCTGTCCTCACTATCTCTGTGTGTTTGCAGCTGACATTTAAAACACCAACCCCTGTAGAAAAAGAGCAAAAAAGTCCATAAAACAATGCAAAACCACTCCCCATGTTCATTTGAATGAATCCAGGAAGTGGTTTATTGATCCGTGCTGTGGCCGGTGAGTTGCGCATCGCACTGAAGACAGAGAAAAAAATAGATCCACAGCTTGACTCTAACAGGGAGGCTCTGACATCCAATCTGAAAATAGAGTCCTGTTTGACTGATGATTTGAGGTGTCACTGATGTTGAAACAGATTTTCATACAGGGGAGAAAGTTCTGTGGAGCACACTGACCTTTTAGTAATGAGCACAAACTTCTGCACAGTAAACAAGTCAATGAATGTGATTGCTGAGCCAGAACGTACAAAACAGGAAAACTTAAATACATTTACCCAAGTTTTCCTCATTATTTACATTCGTTTCAGGATTTAGGCTTTTCTGTCATTCCAACTTTCTAAAGATGACAGTGTGTTACCTCATAAAGGTGTTTACTTCATGCTTTTGTCATTCTAATAACCTAAATATAAGAATAAAGCATTTTCCATTTTCTGTTCTTGGGGATATTTACATGTTTTCAGTGGTATTTGTGTGAAAGGTCTCTCTCTGTATGAGTGTGTGTTTACAGCTCAAACAACGTGAACTCCATTTGTTCACAGTTTTAATCCACAGGGATTAATTTTGCACTCCATCCTGACAGGTTCAGCACCTCAGTGTAAACATGTCAGCACAACAAAGGAGCACTCACAATGACAGCAAATATGCAGCAATAATCAACTATGAATAATGGCTTTTACAAACATAGGGAACTATGTTAAGGATTACTGAAGAATGGCAAGTCTGTCATTTTTCAGACTTGGTTTTGTGGGGTTGTTTTTTTTCATGTTTTGAGTGTCGGATAAGGCTGCAAATGACAGTTATTTCACATATTGATCTTGCCATTGAAAATCTATTAATTTTGTAATAAAAATAAAAGAACGATTTTGAAAAAGCCTATCTTGTTTTTGTGCTTTTAGAAAGTATCCAGACCCCCTTCACATTTTAAAATCTTTTTAAAATTATTCTCCTAACTTTTTAAAATTACTGCAGTACTGGGAGTACTCTGTCTTCCTCCCACAGTCCTAAATCATGCTCGTTAGCTTAATTGATAACTCTGAAATAGTCTGCAGGTGTGAATGTGACTGGTTGTTTGTCTACACATCAGCCCTGTGATTGACTAGCAAGTAGTCTGAGCAGGGGTGTAGCTAGGGGTTTTGGGCCCCAAGAAAGAATATTACACAGGGCCCCCTTAACCAGCTTGCCAAGCAACAAATGTTGCATCATTTTTACTAATGTCTATGCATTTTTATTTATTATTGAACCATAATTTCACTATTTATGTGCAATAGTTTTATTATTGTTAAATTACATTTACTTGCATTATTTTGCAGTGCTGGATTACACCATTTGGACATTTTTAAGAAGCAGACCCCCCGGTATTTTATTTGACATAATTTCAGTACAAATTTCAGTCTGTCGACCAGTTTCTTTGGTCACTTTTGATTCAATAATGACACTAATTACTCAGAAAAAATAAATAAAAACCCACTTTTCAAGGGCCCCTTCCTATTGTGGGCCTAGGTAGTCAGTACCCTTCCCCCCCTCGTGCTACACCCATGAGTCCGAGGTGTACCCAACCGCTCACACAAAGCTTTAAATGGAAAAAATAAGTGCTGGTTGGAACTGATTTGGCCAAAATGGTAAAAAAAAGAAAAAAAAATCATATCTCAGTAATTTTTTTGGCTGAACTGTAATACACAAAAGAGATTTGGATATTTTTTATCTACAAGGAAATAACAACGTGGATTAAATGTCACACTGGCACTTTTATTAACAGCCAGCTGATCATTGTCAACATGGACATGGAACATGGCATCAAAAGAGACTACATGTTTTTTGGGGGGGTAAACACATAATATCAAACAATAAAGATCCTTAAATGAAAATAAAAATAAAGTGCTGTTTCCCCATCAGAGTCTACATTAGAATTAGATTATTTTGTGGTCAATAAGCATATTAAGGTTAGTGGTTCACACTCCTGGTATTTCTGACTTTCCTCGCATAATCTCCTACAACATTCCCTGTCCTGTCCTCTCCAAATAAAGGCAAAAGCCCCAAATAAATGTTTAAAAATAAACTGGAATATGAAATAACTTAAACTAAAACAAAATGTTATACCTGAACAATAAAAAGAATCTTAAATAAAATAAAAAAAATATCTTTTCAGTGAAATTAGCTGTTTTGCCTTGTCAGCACCAAACAGAAATTTATCATTCCTTCAACATTTAGAAGTGCCAGTTCTGTGTACCTGTACGTACCAGCCGACTTAAAGCCCTGCTCTCTTCCAATGACAGGAATTGATTCGGCATGGGATAAGAAGTGTAGATAAAGGATGGATGGATCATTACACTGGCACTAGAAATATGCTGAAGGCACTGTTCATAAACAACGATGGCTGATGAACTGTGTATCATACTTGCTGTGCAGATTCTGCAGGCTTAATCAACATTTGCACATCTATGAAACTTTTCCCATCTAGTTGTTGGTTATACAAACAGTTGGTCATTAGATGCCACGCTGATTCTGCCCGCCAACGCAGCCGTATACTGTAACTACTTCAGATGCCAGCTCATCTGCAGGACACCTTCGCTCCTCCAGCACAGTCACATTTGCATTGACAGTGAGGTGTAACCAGGGCATTAAAGTCATGCTTGAACTGGTGGTGTAGAAGTGGATTATATATAATGTGAACTGACCTATCACTGGTTCAGAACCACTGCACCTGAATGACAGAGTTGAGCTGTGCTGACAGACAGTATGTTGGTCAATAATGTGTGTTTGGCTGGCGAGCAGCGTTGCGTACCGGGGGAGTCTTTTGGCAGGGCTTGAAAAAGAACGGTTGAGACAGGCAGTGAGCACTAAGCTGCCTCCCAGTACTGCTGCCCTTGATGCTGTGTGGAGTGAAGAGCATAAAAGAGCAGCACATGTCACCCAGGGCAGGAAGTGAAGGCAGGAGAAATGCAGGTTACATGGTTCATTAACCAATATACAAGTTAGGGCCCCTGACACTGGCTGCCAGGTGAATTAGTCGTGGATGACAAGAGAGGGAGGCAGTGGGTGAAGAGCAGAGTGAAGAGGATGTGCCTCTTTAATTAATTTCTGTTGACAACAAAGTAATTTAATACTGCTTCGTGGTGTAATGTAAAAAGAAATTGGTACATTTTTTAAATAGCTAGTGGAATGAATTAGGTTGCTGACAGGTTTGTTCATTTTAATCTTTAACAAGAGAGAAAGAAAGTAAGAAAAAGAGGGTGTGAAGGAAATGAGATGGTTTTCTTTATTTGTTTTTGTCTCTGGACCCTGTTACATATCTAATCACTTTGAACTTAATTTGTTTACTACTTAGTTAATGATCTTATGATATGAATAACCAAAAACAAGTTCAGCCTCTGAAGTGTGAGATTAAATGGGTTTCACAGTAGTAGTTTTGTTAGGTGAAAAATTAAACATGCAGTTTGACGGTTTCATTCTCTTTAATGGGAACATACGTACGTAGGCTGCACATTTTTCCTCATTTTGTATAACCAGGAGTCTTACAAGAGCTAGTCAAACCTGAGCAATGTTTCAGGAAAGACAACCATCACTGTAGCCCTTCACCAAACTGGGCTTATGGCAGAGTGGCAAGACGGAAGTTTCTCCTCAGTGCAAAACACATGAAAGCCAGCTCGGAGTTTGCAAAAAAGCACCTAAAGGACTCTCAGACAGTCAGAAATAAGATTCTCTGGTCTGATTAAACTGGTTGGCCTCAATTTAAAACGTTATCACCGCTCATCACCTTCCCAATACCATCCCAACTCTGAAGCATGGTGGTAGCAGCATCATGCTGTAGGGGTGTTTTTCAACAGCAGGGACTGGGAGACTGGTCAGGGTTGAGTAACAGCTGAATGGAGAAAAGTACAGACATATCCTTGATGAAAACCCGTTCTGCAGCAATTGAGATCACACACTAGGCCAAAGGTCCATCTTGGCCCAATGATCCTAAGCACACAGCCAAGACAACACAGGAGTGGCAGCCAGAGCCCTGATTTGAACCCTATCAAAGTAAGTTAAGGTCATCGACTAAGATTATGACTAAAAATGGTTATCCACTACCTTTTTCCTTTTAAGAAGACTAAGACTAGCTTAAAATAGACCTTTGATTATAAAAACTCAGACAAAAGGTCAGTTTAGTTTTCATCAAGGAAACCAAAACACCACTAAAATGTTCGCCTGTTTGTACTACATGTGACTAAAACTGAAAATCATTTTAATCTAAAAGACTAGGACTAAATTAAAAAAAGCTGCCAAAAAATAACACTGGCATGGGGAAAAAGTTTGAAGACACTGAATGACTATGTGCTAGCGTAGCAAACAGGCAGCTTAGCCAACAGGCTACAGTGAGTTATCAGTCAGCTTGGAATGGATTACAATTGGATTTGTCAGTCTGATGTGGAGTGTAGTATGATTTATCAGTCAATATAAAGCCCTTTCTGAATGTCTTGGCAATTTGAGATATATTTACACATTTAAGTAAAAGCTAAATGGACAAATGAAGTTTAGAGTTAGTTCATGCAGGACACAGTAGTCATACTCCCAGCCGTGCCACAGCCAGCTTATCCTTATTATTGCTTCCCAACTCCCACAGCCAATCACAGCTCTGTCTCTCAACACAGCTATGTATTTAAATATGACGTACTTCTCATTTATCCCTGCTTGCATTAATACTGATGCACCACGCTGCTGCTGCTGCTGCTGCTGGCAAAGTGTAACCTCCTCCACCCCAGCTTCCTCCTTTATGGCATAAAACTTGTTGCACCCTCATTTAGATTCATGCCATTGTGGATTAATTGCTTCGGAACTAATTTCATTGTATTCAATACACTTTGTCATATATGTATCTATCCATATGGGGGTTGCTTGCCATGTGCTCCCTGGAAAGTGAAAGCATGCCACTTCACCAACCTCCAATTTCTACATACAGCGACTGCGATCCACCAGCGAATTGTTATGCAGAGCAAATCGCTCCCTCTCTAGTCTATCAGAGCTGTTCCACTGCCCGCATTCCAGTCCAGCAGCAGCGCATCCCTGGAGCGCCACTCCGCTCCGCTTTTTCCGAGATACGCTGCAGGTCTATTTTCAGTGCCGGCTGCTGCCAAACCGCATCAATTCCCGTTGATCAGAAAGCCCCACACAGGAAGTCACAAGCATAGAGAATCTGGTTCTTTCAAAATACAAAACATTGCACGCATTCCTGATCGTAAATCATCACTACAGTATATCAACATTACGTCTCATCCTGCAGTGAGAGAAAAGGGTCACTGAGAGGTCAGTGGGTCACAGAGCTACAACGGCGCCATTGAAGAGGGAAAGTCAACTTTTGAGGAAATTTAGCCACAGAATTCTGAATCTGTGATTCTCTGAATACTTATTCCAGGCTTCTGAGTGGCAAAAACTGACAATGTTATAGTTTCCCCATGCGTGACTACAGGTAGTTGCCACAGGTTTCTTTTTCCTGCCTGCTACCTGGTACAAAGTCAGGGTGAAAAAGTCAACAGTACTGAAAAATCACAGGTCTCAAAAATACTAACAGTGGTAGGATTAATAAATCTCACTCAGCACACAAGTTTTACAATTTTAAAATTGATCGCATTGTGTTGTTTTAATTTTTTTTTTTTTATATGTTTATTCTGTTCAAAATTAACAGAAGTTAAAATAAATATTAACTTTACTACACTCCATAATCCATTAATTCAAGAAGAGAAGGTGAAAAAACAGTTTTATGAAACTGTTGGCAGGCACAGGCACCAGGTACATTCATACATTACCTAAGTCAGTGAATTTAAAAAAAGCCAACTATGGGGCAGGTCTCTGCCTTTTTGTCAATAGCAACAACAAAACATCATCCAAATTTGCACAAAATTTTATAAGAAGAAAAAAAAACATTTAAGTTATGATTAAGTTTGCACAGCCAGATATACACTCACCAGCCACTTTATTAAGTACACCTGTTCAATTGCTTGCTAACAGAAATAGTTAATCAGCCAATCACAAGGTAACAACTCAATGTATAAAGGAATGTAGATGTGGTCAGAATGACTTGCTGATGTTCAAAGCAAGCATCAGAAAGGGGAAGAGGGGATTTATTTGACTTTGAATGTGGCATGGTTGTTGGTGCCAGATGGGCTGGTCTGACAGTGAATATTTCACCCAATAATGGGTGCTGGGGCAGCAAATTATTAACCATGTTCTTTACCTGGGTACTCCTGTTACATGACTCCAAGCTGCCTGCTTTAAGCAGCATAATGCAGTCACTTCCACCCATTTAAACTAACTGGTGTGAATGGCTGTTAAAAAAGTTTGATGACTATAAAGAACAGGGGGTTCTGAGGGTGCTGCAGTTCCAATGGCTCCAGAAGTGACTTTATGTGGGTCAAGCAGCATCTCACAATAAAAGCTCCCAACGCAGAGACATGTATTTGGCTGGTTGTTGAATAACCTCTCTAAAGTATAGTAGGTGGTACGCTCTTGCTCAGGTTGTCTGTGAGCCATCTTACCATGTGGCTTTAGTGCTTAGAGTGACGTTAACTGGAAACAATTTTAACAGGAGTTACAGGTTTTCAATTGTCATTCTTCAATATAACATTCAAAAACATAAAGCAATAATAAAATGCTCTCAAAATTTTATCAGTAACGAAATTCAAGAGATAACCTGTGCTAAGCTCAGAAAAACAGGGTTTTTTTTGTACATTTCAGCTTGACTTCAGATGAAGGCTCTGCAGCTCTGGCTTATTCTGGTGCATCCTCCCTCTTGGAGATACATTCATTGCTCCTTCTCTTCAACAGTCCACCAGTACACAGCTCTGCAGCAACTAGAAAGTAAATTTCACACTCTAAAAATAATTTCTGAACAACAGAAATGATCCGTGAAGCATTGGGATTAAAAGTTGCCCAGGGTCTCTCACTGGGGATATTTACACTGTTGATTTTTTTCCTCCCGTCTCAGCTGGAGTTGACTTTACTTTGTACAGCTAGCCTAAAATACATCCATGAGCTGACAGATGTTAGCAGATAGTGGAGGGGGATATCTATAATTCCCTGTCTGGTGCTAAGTGGGATTGAAGAGCGTGTCATAAAACGGGCCTTCTTTGAAAAATAGTTTGAGAACTTATTTTTTTCTTTTATTTTATCTTCTTAAAAACTGGATAAAACTTTTAGCTCCAAACAGCTGTACTCTGCAGAAACTGAAGTGTGCTCTTTTACTGCTGCGTGCAGCCATTGCAGCGGCTAAAAGGCCCAAATGTTACTGGTGAAATGCATGTTTTATTTATATTCATATCTATATCATGCCCTCTTAGAGCGAGGAGACATATGTTGATTTAGTCGACTTAGAAAATAAATCAGTTCTTGATGCTCCGTATTTTTTAGTCTAAAGATTTTTTGCACACGCTCGTATGCACAGTGAGAAATGGGTGTCCTGGGGCTAAGTAAGGCCAGTGAGTATCTTGGCATGGAGAATGCTGGCCAGGTCTGAATATGAGAGTTTTGCCACAGTAATCCATCTATATGAAATATACACTTATTTTGACCTTGAAGCGGATACACAGATAAGTCAGAGAAGGTCTACTGAGAAGTTTCTTAGGTGAGAAAATACAACCTTCCCTCTGCTCCTTCTATTCATAAATTTCTCACAATGCAGGGAGAGAGGTGTAAATTATTTACCCATCCGGACGCTGATGGAGGAAGAAGAGGAAGGGGAGAGAGAGAAAGAAGTTCACTGAGTATCACAGAAGGTCTGAGTGAGAACTCAAAGCTGTTTGTAAGAGCTCACTTTTAATGGCACAATCCATGTCTTACCTCAAGTGTTCATATGAAATGAAAATATATAACCAGTAATTTTCTTGACTTATTTTTGTCCAAGTACACAAGCCTACCATTCAATACAGATGCCTGTATTTAATCTGTACATTGCATGTTCAAGAGAAGCAAATTACACATTACTTTGTTCAAGAATGACTCACTTCCCCCTTCCACTTTAAGTCGCTGCAGTTTTTTGTCCTGGTCTGAATCATGTTCTTTCTCCCCTGCTGTAAATCCAAAAGGCCTAAAGGAGGTTAATTGGATTGTATTCACAGGCATCAAATTAGTTTTTTTTATATTCCACTTCACCCAACTTACCGTATTTCACACAACTATTTATCAAGTGTGAAAGTCATTCAGGCACATGCTCTGAACCAATATTGGCAATTAAGTGTTTACAATTGTTAATTAAGCACTTGATTAAATTTCAAGTCATTCGCTGTGAATGGAAGAGCGTCACAAAATGCTCCACAGGCACTCTTAAAGTCAACACCTGCTGTGATTTGGAGAGAGCATTTCACTGATGTTTGACTTCTACGTAGTGAGGGTGTGTAGATCTGCTGCAGGAAACATTAGCACAAACCGTCAGTCACACACCTGCACAAATGAATAATGGTGCTACGTGCTTTGTTCAATATTGCCATTGTGATCGTGAGTGTGATGAATGGGTACTGAAATGTTAAAATAAGCTACTCATGTCTACTATATCAAATGTTCTTTATATCTGTCTGAGAATGTCTTGCTTATCTCCAAAATAAAAAAAAGTGGTAGCCCACTTAAATTTTACCCAGCTGCATCAAAGAGTGTAAAAGCAAGATCATTCTCAGACTTCCATCCAATAGAACAAACGTACACCTGCTGACTGACACGGCCATAGGTGAAGCACCGAGGTTGGGGGGTGGGTGGGCACTTATTACCAAGGCCCACATTAGGTGGGTGGGAGGAGGCTTAAGAAGCCTGGAATTTTATGTCATTGTTTTCTTGATAATTAATGTCATTATTGAATCAAAAGTAACTGAATGAATGGTGGAAAAGATGAGAAGCAACTTCCCCCTTAAAAAAATGTTCAAATGTTATGGTTCACCCCTTGGGCTACACGGGAGAGCAGAGCCTGGAAGAGAGAAGGAAGGTATGATGATGAGGAAGAAGAAAGAAGGAATAAAGAGGAAGATAAGGATGATGGAGGAGAAGACAACCAGGACAGAAAGCAAGATGAGGATGATGAAGGAGGGGGAAGCAGGGACAGAGAGCAAGATGAGAATGGTGGAGGAGAAAATGGCAGGAAAAGAGAGGAAGATGAGGATGATGGAGGAGAAGAAAGCTGGTACAGACAGCAAGACGAGGATTGTAAACATATTAACTAATGTGAATGAGCTAATACAAATAAACATGATTTAATCATAGAAAAAACAGCTCAAGCCAGTTAGGAGAAGAGAAAAAACATCTTTTCCACTAAGAAAAGCTTTTACTGCTGTCCTTAACTCTTCATCTAATAGAGAAATGTTGTCCATGTCTGGTTAACTGCTATTAATGCTACAACACATGACACTGATTGTTCCAAGCATAAAGCCAAAACAGCAACTGTTTATGCAGGGCCTAAATTTGAAAAGACTACATGCAGTATTTACTGTAGAATTAAATGTTTTTTCTTGTTTTATGTCATTTTCAAAAACACTTTCACAATAAGTGTAACATGTCACTTCCAGTATTGGGTAGACTTGGTGTTCTTCACAATGATAAAAATGTTGTATATCAGCTAAAGTGAGTTGGAAATATTGTCGTATCCGGTATCATGCCTGCCAAAGCCCAGCCTTCAGCTATAAGTTTTTAAAACAGCTAGAAGGCAGATTTAAAGCCATGACTTTGGTTGTTTGCCAGAGGACACAAATGGTAAATCATGACCACTTAAGGCTCACTCTAAACCCATTTTAGCAGCCAGTTCAGTTGACTTTCTAAATTGGTGTCAGCGTGCACCTGTTGTCCCCGTTTAAACACACTTGGTAGGTGTGCTCCCCCTCGTTGCCTTTGATTAAGGTCCTCGGGTTAAGAAAATGTCATTTGCACCCCACAAGGTGGCTCGTGGGGCACCGTTTCAACAATTAATTCTCACTGTGCTTTTGACAGTGACAGAATACCCACCAAACACACTAATAACTCCAAGCCCATTTAGAATGGAAATTTGCTCCCTCCCCATCCGTTAGAGAGAAAAATTACCCCTTGTTGGTGGTAGAGTTTCTTCTCTCCCCCTTTCTTCCTTCCTTCCCCATGGAGCAAGGTCTTTGAGAAATTGGGTTATGTGACAGAATCAATAATTCTGTGGGACACCGTCTCAGATGGCTCATGAGGCCAGAGTAGGTTACTCAGAGGAGGTTCAGCAACGATGCTGTTAATGTGATATTACCTACAGTAATTCGGCTATGAGGTTGTCTGTCATCTCATTGACTGATTGATGATCCTCATCTTCCCCTTGGACATCATTAATTTCTTCTTGGAAAGTGAAATCGCTACAGTCACTGGGTACAATGACATGAATGGCTGGACAAAGCAGCACAGTACCTGACTTTATATCAAACAGAGAGAAATTGGAAGAAATAATGTGTCTGTTTTAAATGGTTATGAGAGATGTTATCTTGCTTCCTCTATCTCCAGCCTATTTCACCAATTTCCTGTCTCTGCCTATTTTCTAACACATTACCAACCCTGTCTTCTTATTTCCACTTTCCATAATCCCATATATGCTGTATTTATGATGGCAAGGCAGTGACATTTTTATTGCTGGGTTTGGATGTCAAATGCAAATAACCCCGGCAGTCTGCTGATCTTCCTTACTCCTCTTCAGATGACAAACTGCGCTCACTGAAAGGCTCAATCAGACTTACATCATTACAGCATGTCAAGTTAAACTAAGCAGAGGTTCAAAATCTCACAAGGTTATGGCTTTTAAGCTGCTGCACTGGAAAAATAAATTAAAAATACTTTTTTTATGCTGCGAGATGTCTAGGCTACCTAAACACCCTTAGGTCTGTGTCAGACTTTGCTGCTGTTTCAGGCCTCAAGGGAAAAACTACAAAACAAAAAAAAGATTAACCTAACCTTTTCTCTTTAGTGCTTTTCACATATTGTTCTACACTTGTAAGGTTCTTTAAAGCATCCCTACTTGTTTGTTTCAACCCAAAATGCCAGTATATCATTTAAAAGTTCGAGTTATGTCTTATTCACATACTGTTGCAGTGTTGTCATATAAATATCTGACACTGTGAGCAGCAACAGCTTAGTAACTGTGCATAACACTCAGTGAAAACAGGATCTATTATGTTGTTAGGTTTCAGGGAGCAATTTACTTTTCACTGGTTACACAAACGCACCTTTTGATTTATTCTGCCTCCTGTACAAATGCCTCTCTTGTCAGGCACCTTCATGTTCCGTGCTCCCTCCCCACGTGTGAAATCACCTTTCTCACCTCTCTCGTATTGCACTAAATTCAAATGCCAATCCCGGTGTTGGGACATTCCCCACCGGCCCTCACAGTAACAAAATGCCACTATATATTCTGCCCCACTCTCCTCTCTGCTGTCGACCGGCGACCCCTTCAACACCGCCCACTCCACACATCTCCCTCTCTTGATACAGGGAATCCTGAAGAGAGTAGATTTTTCTTTCCTCCCAGGCACTCTCCTGTCCCCGGATCTGTTATTCCCCCTCCCGCCGGCGGCCTTGCTAACAGATTGCCAATAAGCTCGGTGGCAGGCCCCGCCATCGTGTCCCCCCTCCATCCCCCTGTAATGGCCTCTCTCTGGGGAGGGAGCTCCTGCCTGTCACTGATCCGACTACCTTTATAACCCTGTCTTTCCTCCTCCTCTTTTCCCCTCCCTGTCACAGCAGCCTCCTCCTGCCTTCAGGGCTTTCTATCAGAGGTTGCAGGTGAGCCTCCTTCTACATACATATGGCCGTGCAGTGCTTGGCTACATGCATTAACCTACACACAAAAACAAAAGGAAAAAACACAACACAACATAACACAAAACCTTGCACTTACACAATTGCATGTAATAAAGTATTTATGGCATCATCCTCTGCTCTACCTTTTCCCTCTTTCTTGCTGTTTCTATGTAATTTTCTCTCTCAGGTATTTTTGTTTGCTTGATATCCAGCAGCATGCTGGATGAAGTGTGAGAAACGAAAGTGAAGAATTACAAACTACAAGGGAAATTATCATTCACTAAGCATCACAGAAACTGACTGTTTACCGAGACTATCTGATCCAAGTTAGCAAATGTAACTGGTAGGGCTGGGTTTTTAAAAAAATCAATTAGAGCATGAAATTTCACAATATCAGAGCTATAAACTTGTAAACTAAACTCAAGAATACAATATCAATGCCTTTTTAAATACCATGTCAATAGAACTAAGCATTTTCAACTGAAATTGTGGAATCTCTGGATTTATATCACCACCCTGCACACAGTGCAGGTACAGAAAATGTTACTGCAAGTAGTAAATAAAGATATAATAAGGAGACCCTGACCTCCATCTTTACTTTCAGGTTTCCTCATCGTGTTCCTGCACGCATGTGATATATAATGTGTCTTTTTGTGCAACTGTACATCCTAGAGATTAAATGTGCCTCCATTATGCAGGGTTCATTTTAAGACAGTTATACCTTTTTTTCTCATTGTTTGTTAGAACTGTGTTGCAGATTGGTCAAGTGCTGCTGTGTCAGTCAGCAGTTGTCGGCTGTTGTTCCACTCATTTCAACAATGGTAGGTAGCCAGTGATCCATCAATGTATATCAATTGATTGGCTGATTAGTTATCCAATCAGATCAAAAGAAAGTCAAAACATCAATCTGCATCTTTACCTTTATTTGAAATTCTTCCCCTGTTGATTGTCTCAACCCACTGGCAGCGTCCTCAACAAGCTAGCCGTAGCATCAACTGCTAAAAGTTTGCAGCTGAAGGAAAGAGGATATCTACTCCTCTCTCAGCTGTGTAAACATATTTCATACAGAGACCACCCCAGAGAGGGTCTCTCGCCTTGTTTTGCTGACTACGTCTGCATTTTTATCTGTATACAAGCGCTGTATGAGAGCATTCAGAAAAAATACTCTCATCTCTTTTTAACTGGAGTAGCAAAAGTGGTCTACAGATAAACAGAGAGGGAATATAAAGTGTCTGAACTCGACTTGGTTCAAGCAGGACAGTTGCTCTCTTAAATCACATTGTGGCAGATTTTGTGGTATTGGAAAATAACGTATCGTCCAAAATATCGATATTGATCTTGTATCATATTGTGATGAAACACGTGATTTACACCCCTGGTGTTCATACATATGGTCACAAAATTCACATGGTACTGTGATGGATTCTCTCTTGGTCTTCAGGGTTCAGGGGGTGTGTCTTTTATAGCCTTAAAAGTTTGTGAGAAGGACAGAAACATGCTAACTCTAAACAGAAGTGACAGCAAGCAGTTTTGAATCACAGCTTCTTGCCATGACACAACGGTGCTAACCACCACACCACCACACCATGGCCAGCATGCATAAGGAGATCAAGTGTCATGACAGCAGAAGCATTGCTGTCACTACTGCTAAAACTGCATTCACTATACGCCAATCTCTGCTGCACACCCTCATTAAGTCTACAGTCATTATGCTTTTAGGTAATTTTACTACTACCACTTCCTGTAGCTATTTTCTAAAGCTGACCCCCCCCCCATGGTTTATTGATTGTTCAAATAGTCTGCAGACCTCTGAGGTGTGTAATATGACTAAAATTTGCCTTCAGTATCTGTACCCCTTCGAGTGTATCCGCCGTCCACTCGCTCTGTCAATGATGATTTAATGGTTTGGATGTACCTTTTTCTTTAATGCCCCACAGTGTCAGACATGAGCCTTGGCTTCGTAGCACAAGCGTGTGTGTGAAAGAGAAAGAGATGGGAGAGAAGCTGAAATCGATTGTCTTCGTTTGACAAACTCGTGGTGCTGGACTTTAGCAGATGAAATGACATTTAGGGGGAGAGTTCTTCTATTTTCTTTACCGTTCCCTTTACAAGTGTTTCAGTTAAGTGAAAAGTGTTTCCTGAGGTGATGTCCTGTTCTGAAGTCAATTAGTTTCTTGGGCTTTGGCTGTCCTCAGCACCACAACAAATATCAGACTGCTGGGATTTCATTTCATTGCATTAATGATGCCGCTTAGCTTCTAACAGCTAACAATATCAGAGGGCAAGTGTTTATTAAGAATCCTGCAGATCACTTTATTTTCATTCAACTTGAGGTGTGCTTGTGTGTGACCATGTATGTAGATTTAGTCATGGATCACTACATTATAAGTCAGTTAAGGGACAGATATGTTTGTTTTTAACCTGCTGTTATCTGAGTTAATCCTTGTTTATCTTGCCATTTAAGAAGCAAAATGAACACAATCTAAAACTCTCATTTCACATAAGAAATAAAACACTGAAAGGGATATCACACCTGTCATGTTACTGTCTTGAATGTTTTCCTTGCAGTTCAATTCCACTTGGATAAATCTGCTTCTGACACCTTTCTGTCCCTCTAACTGCCACTCATACTTTACTTTTACCCTTTATTGCAGCATCCTCTGTTTGTGTCTGCCTCCAGTGTAGTGGTAAGCTCAGATTGAGCTAAGCTAGCACCAGTAGAACTGGACTGTATTTATGCATTAAAACAAAAGCACAGAGCCATACTGAAATCTTTTCATGAGTTTGCAATTGTACAGTTGAGGTCATAGGCGGAGAAAAAGGGTGACTTACAGGACTCAAGCCCCAAATGTTTTCTCAAAATTCCCAAATCTTTTAGGCTAATGTTATGATCAATGAATGCAAAAAGAAAATATTTATAGTATACAAATGGGCATGGAAATTTCATCATATAGGCTGACAACTTAACCCAAACTTTTTTATTTTCCTTGTTAGAGCTTATAATATCAGACAGTTTCTGCCCTTTTTGAGGCAGAAAAATTGATAATAATATTTTTTTAAATACAGTGTATTCCCCATAGATGTATACTTTTGTTTGTGTTTCAAATCTAAATTTGTATTAAACACTGCTTGAAAATAGCACATATAAGCATAACCCTGGACCCTCCTAAATTTGTGTTAAGCCCTGGGTATCAGGCCCCTTTTACACAACAACGTTTTCGGGTGAAAACGCCACACTTTCGTAGCATTTTGGCTGTTAGTTTACATGAGAACAGCATTTCAGTGCCTGAAAATGGAACAATTTGGAAACAGGCCCCAGTTTTTCAAAACACCCCCGTCTCCATCTCCGTGTAAACCGGGAAAACGACGGTTTCTGAAAATGCGCATTCGCACTACAGCTGCAGTCAGTTTTCAAGCACGAGTGTCGAAGCACTCTGAAGCGAGTCGTGGCAGCTTGACCCAAGCCTTCAGGTGTTGTTACCTCTGATTCAGCTTGTCAAGTCACAGACAGCTGGATTTAGAAAAGGGGAAACATTCTCGTTCGTAAGGCCATCAATGCCAGTTTCATTAAACAAAGTCATGCTATTTTGGAAATATTGCATCTACCTTTTTTTATCGATCATGATAATCACCCATCCCCATTGTAGCACAGAAGAGACATTTCACAGCTCATATAAACACAAAAAAAATGCTTTACAAGATCAGTCTTGTTATAATGTAGCTATATCAGCTTCTTGGAAATGATTACGCCTTTACCTTATTTCTTAAAGTTTAAACATTGAAACTTTAGGCCCTAAACTCTCCTGTCTCCCCCATCGACTGCACATCAGCAGTGCTCAGCTGGAGGAGACAGGATTGAAGCTCACGTGTTAAGATAAAAAAGAAAGTTGTAATCATTTCCAAGAAGCAGATAAAATTAAAAGAGGGGAAAAAGAAATATCGTCCTGAAAAGGCTGTTTTTTTCCTGCTGTGCTTTGAGCAGGAAGCGATGCACTTTTTGAGAGAATCCACGAGAAATTCGAAGCTGTAGGAGAAAAATGCGTCCGTAGAAAATTAAACAGTCTTAAAGGATATCTTTGTTTTAACAAGACTGGTCTAGCACAGCATTTTTGTGTTTGTACTGTATGTATGTAAATTTCGCTGCCATGCTACGATGGTGATGAGGAGGAAGATTGAGTGATGAATTATTCTCATGCATCTGTGTGTGAAAAAAATGTTACACGTTATCAAAAATACATGAAAAACAGTGCATGTGCATTAGTTTCCTTGATGTAGAGACAGATTTATTTTGCAGTAAATCACTTTACTACAGTTTTTTGTGTTCCTGCGCTTTCATGTAGACGGAGATTGTATGCATCATTGTGTAAACATGAAACTATGATGGCACTATATGGAAACGAAAGCAGAACGTTCTCATGTAAACAAGGCCTCGGACACATTTGGCTCCACCCCTGGCTGGGGTTGAGTTGTACTGTAAACTGGTGTATACAATGGCTACCACCACGGTAGCTATTAGCTTGGACAAAGCTGTAGAAAAGGAGCAGTTAAATCAGACCTTGATCTAGTTTTTATTCAAACAAGGGCAAAGAGCCACAGTGAAGTTTTCCTAGCAGAGACGATACCTTCTCCTGATTTGGTAGCACTAGCCTCTGCAGCTCAGGTTATCACTGGAGCTGCACTTGTCTTGACTACCTCATTTTGTTACGTCATTTTGATTGGCCCGCCATGATTGTGAAAGTTCATCCAATCACCTTACAAGATTTTCTTTAAAAGTCCTGCCCTTCCCAAACCTACTATACAGGTAGATTTTACAGATAAATGTAAAGTTTATCCATGCAATGGATGTATAAAACGGCTTATCTGGCATGTCAGGTTAGGTTGCAAGGGGCTTTGCATGTATATATATTTTTTATTCTTACCTTAGGAACCTAATTTCAGTGATTAGGTTAAAAAAAAAAAAAAAAAAAAAAAAAAAACATTTTCCTGGTGCACACTGTGCATAAGGTAACAGTTTTTCTTGAGATTTTCTCCACTATTATCATGTTCTTATCTTGTGGATGATGGAAAATCTACGCAGAGCTTGCTGTTATGGATCTACAGCTGAGAGCGCATCTGGTCGAAAGCTAAAATAAACTGGAATTAGACATTGATAAGCCAAGAAAATTGCTGTGATTGTGATGTAACACCTTCCTTTTTTTTAGAAAGTTGTTCATCTTTACATGTCCATGCACATGCATTTATACACTCCTGAAATGATTTTTTTTTTTCTCAGCTCCAGCAGAAAGAAGACCTCATATAAGGAGCATTAAAGGATCACCTTTGATCAACATTTCTCTGACACTGACGCTGCATGAGGGTGGCCATATTTAATACCTAATCTTGGTTATACAAAATAGTTTTCTTTCTTCCAGACCTCCTCTTTGCACACCAACACCACCACCCCCTGAGGCATTTGAATTCCTTCCCATCTTCCTTTATTCCAGATTAAAGCTGCAACCACCAAGGTCTTCATGACCTCAGGAGAGCAGGCAGGATCAGACGGCTCCTGCTTCGCTTGCATTTTAGCCGCAGTAGCTCGGATGTCTTATCTGTTTCATTTTTATTGAATGGATTCAGTTTTTTTTTTTTTCTTGATCCCCTCGGGCTCCAGGGGGCACGCCCACTCACTGCGGTTAGTCAGGTTTTTATGCTGACTGAATGAACATGTAAGATCCTTTACAGCAGCGGGGATGACATGAAGACCCCTTTTGACACTTGCTGCTGCGCATTTAAAACACAGACCTGCAAGAGGCTCACAGACACGATTTTACCACAGGCCTTCTGGTTTTGTGACTGACAGGAGAGGACGATGAGAAGGGGGAGTGGTGAGATATAGAATAGCTGTAGGCGATGGTTAGGATCACAACATAGCAGCAGCTTCACAGATCCTCAGGCAGACTCCCCCAGGTCCAACACAATCTCCCTGCTGCAATTGCCCTCCATTTGCAAGGATATCACTTGTAAGTTGTTGCAAGGACTCAATTTTGGTGCCTGGTGTGTAAGGTATGCAGAAGTTTTTTCCACATACCTGCACAAAGACAAAGACAAAATGGATGTCTTTTTACAAACAGGAAAGTGTTGCACACTAGTCTGTGAATGCTTGAACCCGGTCGACTTCACAGTAACAATTAAGCCTCTTAGCCGCCTCACATGATTGGATCCTCTAAATATTTCATTAGACCTGAAACACTTCCTCATCCCCTCACTCTTGCCAGATTCCTGACTAAATCATTACATAATGAGACAGCATATGATCCAGAGCACAAGGTGCGGTACTCTGCTCCAGAGTCATTTCCTCCTGGCAGATATTGATGTGGACACTTTGCTTCATATTAACCTCAACCTCCATCCTTATATTACAATGTTAATGGTGGGATAAAGTAGACATAAATGCGTTATGTTACATAAGCAGGAAATTTATCTGGCAGTAAGTATGCAGCAGAAACTGTGTCCACTTATTTTGAATTTTATATCAAATATTTTGCACATGCTTGATGTTGTACATAGGAGGAAATCACACCTTTCCACAAATAATTAGTGTCAAACTCATTTCAGCGTCTGTGGTACACCACAGTATGCAGACATTGTTATACCCAGTGCTATCTTCAGTGATCTAACCACTAAAGTTAAAATGTTTCGCTAACGATTAAGCTGTGCAGGAGCGTGTTTGCTGACGCTGAGAGCGTTGCACTTAAATTAATCAACACAGACGTGACTAAATGGACCATGATACTGTTTCCACAAATAGAGAAGCAAACAAGTCTAAGCTACAAAAACAGCTTCCAGCTGCTGACCTAATCTGATCAGACAGATCAAAGAGAGAAAAAGTAGCAGGAAAAAGTGAAAAATCACAGTATGCTACTTATTTCAACATGACACCCACACAATGTAGGCGAGATCACACATGTGACATAATCAGTGTCTTTGACAGAAACATGTTCCAAAGAACAGAATGTATATTGAGCTTATGTCTTTGTTACCTTTGTACTTGAGGGAAAACTTCATTCAACTGAAAACCTCCACTTTTGCAAACTCTCACAAAAGTGATATTTAAACAAGAGATACTCTGATGTAATACCAGCCTTTGTGGCAGTCGGATTAGATCATGTTGCAATTAAACGTGTCATTATTGAAGGTTTTATAAGTCATGGATAATTCATCATAAAGGCTCTGGTATACTGGGTGTTTCTATTTTGTTCAAAGGAGAGGTCAAAGTATTATTGTAAACTGCAAGGAACAAAAACAAAATGGCACCAGGTAGAACTCTAAATGAGTCTAACTGTAGGAGAAGTGAAGCTTCTGACTACCATGACGTCAGCCCATGATTAATTAAAGGTGCCATAAAAGTAGCATGAAGTAGCATAATGGAAAAGTCTACTTCAAACAAATGTAGGGTATACATCCTGATTTAACTGCGATCATTATGTTTTCAGGCTCTCTGTTGCACAAAAATCTATAAAACACTGACATTTCCTTTTTTATGACAACACCTGTCCTGATTTTAGCCCATGGAAATACCGATAAAATGCAGCATGCCTGCAAAAATTGTCTGTATTTGTTTATGCTATATACAGTACCTATGAGAAGTATTCATCTCCTTGTATGTGAACACCCCTTCCAGGGCCAGCTGCCAAGAAGCATCCCCACAGCATGATGCTGCCACCACCATGTTTCACATGGCAATAGTATGTTTCTGTTTTCTTTTCATGACCATGGAGTCTCCCACACACCTTTGAGAAAACTCTAGTCAAGATTAAATCTGAGTTTTCTTCAACAGTGGCGTCCTCTTTGCCATGATTAGATAAAGCTTCGACTGTGAAGAACCCAGGCAACAGCTGTTGTTTGATTCTCTCCCATCTCAGCTGCAGAAGCTTGCAACTCCTTCGGAGTAGTCACAGGTGTCTTGGTGGCCTTCCTCACTAGTCTCCTTCTTGAATGGTCACTCAGTTTGTGAGGACAGCCTGATCTAGGCAAATTTACGAATGTGCTGTATTGCTTCCATTTCTTCATGATGGATTTAACTGGACTGTGTGGGATGTTCAGTGCCTTGGCAATGTTTTTGTATCCATCCCCTGACTTCAAGTTTTCAGTAACCTTTTCTCTGATTTTCTTGGAGTATTCCTTTGTCTTATTGGTGTTATGGTAGACAGGAATACTGATTAACCAGTGACTGGACCCTACAGACACAGGGGTCTTTATACTACATTCCCTTGAGACACATTCACTGTGGTCAGGTAATCCCATTTCACTAATTCTGACCACTAGAACCAACTGGCTTGACAGCTGTTGAACTTGAGGCTATTATTAGGTTATTACAGTGATATTAATTTCCTTTTCCAGCAGGACTTATGATCTCCTCACATTGAAGCCAAACTTATGAGAAACTGGTTTGCTGACCTTGGTATTACTGTGCTTGATTGGCCAACCAAATGGCCTGACCTGAACCCCGTAGAGAATCTTTGGGGTATTCCCAAGAGGAAGATAAGAGACACCAGATTCAACACTAGACAATTTCCACAAGCAGAAATTGCAAGAGGGGCTCGGGGGGGGGGGGTGAAATGGTTGAGAAACACTGTGACAGGAGACTTTATTCATGCGTTTTAGTCATGTGTGGCCTGATTAGATGATGCTGATCACCTGGCACCTGAGCTTCAGCTGTCTTCTTGATATACCTGGTGATGTTGGTCTTCCCTATGAGCTGAGGTAACATTATGACTACAAATGGACGTGGCTGTGATACAAAGAAACAATGAAATCAATCTAATGAAACAGTGTGTCTGTCTCTCTTACTCACGTGGCCTGGTCATAATTTATTAGCAGTTACTGGAACATGAGGCTGAGAAGTTTGTGCAGATTCACACATGCATGTAAGTTTTGCTAATGGATGCTCAGATAAAGTCCTTTAATTTGATTTTATACAGACATGCAGTTCCTGTCAAGGTCTTTGTTGAGAGCAGGTGCAGAAGAGATGAATTTCATCATTTCCAGCTCCATTTGAACACATTAAAAACTTTTATTGAGAAAGGACTGTGGGTTCTAATTTTAATTGACTTCACCAAAAACAAGAAACCACATTTACACACACACATGCATGCGCACTACGTGCACCAACACACACACACACACACACACATGCAGATGTGCGCTTAGCATGCCAAGACACACAAACGCACAGTCTCTCCCATTCACTTCATATGGGATATATGTGTGACTTTACAGGAGACTGTATGCGGATGAGAAGCCACCCACAGTGTCCCTCCATCATGTTAAAGCAGTGTTACTCAACCAAAGACCCAAATTGTTGAAAAATACCTTCGCAAGAGCCACAATCTAAGAGGTGAAAATTGGCAAAAACAGCTTCAAGTAGCAATAACAATAAGTCAAAGGTGGCAAAAATGGTCAAAAAGTAACAAAAATGGGTAAAAATGGGTGATAATGTGAAGGAAAACAGTCAGAAAGTAGCAAAAATAGGTAAGAAGAGACAAAAAAAATCAATACAAAGACATTCCTGAAGACAGGACAAAAATACCTGCGTTTTAAAGTTTGAATGATCTCTGTAGGTGAAAGTATGGCAAAGCAGTAGGGGTGGTAAAAAAAAACCCTGCTTTTGTGGTTTCCCTCTTCCGTTACATTTCTAATGGGACTTTTTTCGCAGTTTTTTGCAAATAACTTTGCGAAAGTTTTGCAAATCTCTTAGAAAAGTCATATTACACCGGTCGAGAACAAACCACACGTTTTTATGTATAATTTGTTGGGGTTTTCTCAAAGCCCTAGGAGGAGTAGCGCGCCGAAATTTTGTCCGGAAGATGAAGAAAAGAAGAAACGCATGGAAGAACAATAGTGGCTCATGACCATAGACTGTAGACAGAATTGGACAAACCCTGTGTGATGTCAGTCATCTGCTTACAATAGGCGGGCTAAAATGGTTCTTGAAGCCCATTTGTGGAGGCTTCCATATTGAAATTGCGGTCTCAACCAAACTTTGGATCAACCTAACGGCCCCCCCCAATAAGCGCGACTTCCTGTCAGCCTGCTAGCTAGAATTCCAGTTGACAGAAATGGAGCCTCGGCCTGCCGAGCTATCGGTCAATCAAATGAGACGCGCCATCAGCTTTCATCCCAAATATAATCCAAACGATCGTGGTACAAAAAATTCATCCCCCGTACAGTGGGAGTGCAATAAGACACTAGCTAATGAGACACGTTTGGTGTTTTGAACCAGGCTGTAGAGCAGTTTATTTTGTGTGTCAAAACCGGCTGTTTAACATGTGTGCAGACGGAACTTCCCGGTGTTCCTGCAGCCAGCCTCAGTGGACACTCGCAGTATAGCAATTTTTTGCACTTCCGCATTGGCTTCATTTTTTAGGACCGGAAGTTGCCGTTTGCTCGTGACATGGCCCCGAGCCCCCAGTTACAGACTTGTTGAACACTGTTTGGGGAGAACTGTTCATAAAACAAATTTAGAGGGTCACGGATGAACTTTTTATCTCATTCATTGCAAGCCAATTAAAGCAACAAAACAAATGTCATACATTGTCAGGGTATGCGGCACTGGGGAATAAACTACATGACACAAGTTTTACAGGCAGCCATCTTCAGTGTTTACTACCAGTGGAACCAGTTAGTGAGTCAACTCATTCTAGGCCAGTCAGGAGAAAAGCAGAACATCTTACACATGTTAACATGTTAACATGTTAATAAATTACCATTTTTTTAGGTTTCTGGTATCATAGCTCTACTATTAATTGACTTATCAGGTATCAGAATTGGTCTCAGAAAGCCAAAAAGCAATATCAGAATCTCTAAAACACCTTTTCACTTTCTTTCAAGTCATTGTTTTGGAAAGTTGTTGATAATGGGTCACATTGGATTGTGAATTGCTTAAAGTAGTTTGAAGGGATTTATAAAAATGCAGACTACAGGACAGTTCGGTCATTTTCTCTTGGTCATAAGAGAGTTACAGTTAGTCACTGGCCTTTTAGAGCTGCTCCAGTTTAAAGAGCACCACTCTACTGACCTCTCAGTTAATGATGCACCACTTAATGTTTGGACGTCCGCTACAGTGCATCATGACAGTGCATAAATGCCCAGTTGACTATCTCCTAACGATTACTAATTATCCCAAAGGAAGCAATTAAAGGGGGGAAAAAAGTGGATGCAGAGACCTATCTCAACCAGAGTGGGTAATTACCATACTTAATATTTTCCCTAATATCAGATACAGTTGACCACAATGCCAAAGGCAATGCAGAGAAATACCCTCACAATAAAACAGCACAATGCAGAGACCATCTATTATGTGCTGAGCTATCATTTCCTGGAACAAGCTCAGCCAGACATATTGAAGGCAATGAGGAAACCGGCTGGGTTTTCTACCTATTACTTCTATTATGGACCTGTGCATTGTATCTTATTTTAATAATCCATCTCAGCGCTTCCCAATTAGAGGGCTGAGAAACTATAGAAAGAGCTTGATGAGCTTCAGGAAACCCTTGTGGGATATTTCACCTTACACCTCTGAATCTCAGATGATTGCACTTTTTTCTTTTCTCCTTCCCAGAATTAAAGTGATTTTCTTATTCATTCAGCTGATAGAAAGATTTTGTGAGAAGGCAGCCTGTCAAGGGACAGTAAAAGAGCAGCAGTTAAGCAGTTACCCTTTACAATAGTGAGTAATGTTAGCATCAGAGGTGTCCATTCACACATCCATCAAACACAAGTCAGGTTAATGGTTTAATATGTGAAATGCAGTGCTGATAACCTCAGAAATTCAGTTTGTTGTTTTTTATTCAGTGGAATCTTGAGGGACAATATTCTGCCTGCCAGGTTTACAGATGTGATGAAACCATGTTTCTGTATTGACGATCAGTCAGGCTGGGAGAGAAGGACAAGAGGAGCAGAAACTCAAAGGTCAAAAGACATGGATGTCAAATTTTTGTGAGTGCAATTTTCAAACCAAAGCCCGACTGTTTTCCACTGTTTTTGTCCATGAAATGTTTTTTTTTTCTTTAATGCTAAATAGTCCATCCATATCCACCAAACTACAACATAGTGGAAACACATCATATGAAAATCTCCCTAAAGAGATACTTTTGATGCAATCTGACTAATAAGGTGTTTATTTATAGTCCACCATAGCGTTGTATCCGGTGTCAAGGTTCAAGGTTCACTATATGGATAAGTATTCAGCCCCCTGACCATTACACCAACAGGTTTGTGTGAGATTTATTCTGTAGAGCATTCATGAGGTCAGGCACTGATCCATATTCCAGTGTAATTTACACCATTCCATCCAACGCTTGGTATTGGACTTGAGAGGTTTGCATGCTGCTGCTCAGCCATGGAAACCCATTCCATGAAGCTACTGCTGCACAGTTATTGTGTTTACATTGACGCCAGTGGAAGCTAAGAAATCTTCAGTGGTTGAATCAGCAGTGCTGGTGACTTTTACGCACCATGGACCTTAACAGTCTTCTGCTTCCTGGCTGAGTTGCTGTCGTTCCTAAACACTTCCAATTTTTAATAATATCACTTACAGTTGACTGTGGGATATCCAGAAGGGAGAACATTTCCCTAACCGTCTTACTGCAGAGGCCACATCCATCACAGTACCCGGGACCCATTTTATATCACAAATGTTTGCAAATGAAAACTAGGCTGAGTGCTTGGTTTTATATACCTGTTCTAACAGGTCTGATTGAAACACCTGAATTCAGTAATCAATGGGTGCGGCCAAATTATTGTGTCCATGGTGTATGTAATATCCTCCCAGAGTTTAAATGTGTCATCTTGTGCTAGTTTGGTTGAGAAATGCTATAGCTGCAGGTACAAAAGTGTTCCTATCATTTAGTTCTCCTTTTAGGAGCAACAAACTGACAGCCAGGGAAAAGAAGCCTAAACTCAGAATTTAAAGGAAGATGGAGAACAGAGCTTGTCTTGTACTGCAGCTGTTGTTAACATGTTCTTAAAGATTATTACATGAGTAAGGCAGCGACCATCAACCATTTAAGCCAGCTGTATCATATTTGATACAAGATTCCATGAAACCTCTGCCTAATCAACGTGATCAATAATTTCCTTGAAAACCTTTTGTATACAATCAGATAAATGATTAAAAATGCCTTCCAGTGGAATATCTATCACCAGAAATGCCTAAAGCATCAAACGTGATTCCAAAAAATATGTAAAATTTTATGGCTGTTTATATTTTCTTTATTTTTGTAGAAGGTTAAATAAACATGTCATTTCCAAAAATGAGAATTCTATGGCATTATTTAAGACATCAGGCTTTAAATGGTTAACCAGAGTTACAGTGGCTACTAGTGGCAGGCAGCTGTGTTACAATTAAGACCAGTGGTAACCAACCTTTTCTGAGAAAAGATGCCCTATCATGTTAATAGGGAAAACTAGATCTACCCACCCATATTCATTGAAAAAAAAAACTTACATTTATATTATTATTATTATATTTTTAATTGGTAACATTGCAGTCTACCCACATATAACAGTTCAGTCAGAATAATCATTTATCATTGTTCTTTTTTCAACCTTTATGCAAATTTTAATGTTTTTTATTTCATAAAATCTTCACTTTTCTGATTTGTCTTTTATCTCTGTCTCTTTTCTTATCATTCATCTTTTTAATTGTTTTAGTAAACTACTTGTGTGTGCATTAGTCTCTAAACCTTTTTACCATTATACCTTGTAGTGAATCACTTTTGTACAACCCTGGAAAGCACTTTAAACTGCAACTGAATTTGTTTGAAAAGTGCTGTATGAATAAAGTTCGATTTATTGATTGATAATGAAGGGAAAGAAATGAAACCTAATCTCAGGACTCATTAGATGTTCCATACTTTAATTAAGGGTTTACATTACAAATTTCATATACAAACCTAAGAATTTCCGCATGTAATGGATGCAATATCAATTACATCACATAAAAAGTTTGAAAAAGACTAGCCAGCAGATCATGAGCTGCTTGTGATGACCAGAGCTGTCAGAAAGAGGGGCGGGTACGGTGGCCGAGAAAGGTCACAACAATTGCAATCACCACAACACAACAACATAAATTTTGCAATTGTGTTATGGCTTAATGTCGTTGTGTTGTGGTGTTTGCAACTGTTGTGACCTTTCTCGGCCACCGTGGGCAGGTGGTCAAAGAAAAAAAAAGTGCACATGAAACTACAAGTTATTATAGCTATTTTTTTTAAATAAAAGTTATATTTAATTGTGCTGCAAAACTTACCAGCACATTTATGAAAAGGAAAGAAGACCCGAAGGGTACTTTAGATGTTATGGGCACGTACATGTTGGGGACCCCAGGTTTAGATAGAGTGCTTGACTGAAACTGTGGGGTCTGACCTGAAAAAAAAAAAAAAAAAAAAAAAAAACTTGGTAAGCAAATTAGCAATCATGGTTCCAACTTTAGGGCCTTTAGCTGGCTTATAGCATCCCGAGTCTAAACTGAACTACCTTTAAAAGAATTTCACTCTGAAACCAGATAAATTGATTGTAGATTAATCGGGGGAATCATCAAATTTTTTATGTCCAAGGTCTGATCAAGAAAACACAATTATTGTGAAAAAACAATTTTTTGTCATACAGTTCCAATGGGCAGAGCTAGGGGGTGGCTTATGGGGCTTCAGCCCCGAATGTTTTCTTAAAAGCCCCGAATCTTTCAGGTTGGTTGTAAGTATGATGCTTATGGTCTTGCTGATCACAGCATGGAAATGTAATTTTTTAAGAACTATAAAAAATTAAATATGTGTTTTACTTTTAAGAACAGATGTACGGAGGAGGGACACTTAGGGACACTTGACAAAAAAAATTTGGTACGCATTTTTTTTTATTCTAATAAAAATGGCAGAAGTTTGACTTTTTTTCAGAAGTAATAAAATGCATGCCTTTTTTTAATGGTCCTAATATTTTTTCGTATCTACTTGTAAACCTGTTCACCAAATTCCTACCTTACCTACGCAATGCTACTTAAATGAAAACTTCAGACATTTTTAGGAGGCGGAAGTGAAAATAATTGTACTCCAGAACGGTGTATCATGATTTTAGAATGATAATGACACTTTTAGCTCAGTTAGGTTAAGAAAAAATGATCATATCGATTAAGTATAGGTTGAACATTATTTTGCCTCACTGACACATTGATTTGTTAGCATTTTGAAGTCATTTTTTTATTTAAAAGTGCACAAAAATAGTGTATTAAGCTGTCCGATAAGGAAAAAAAATTCTAGGGAAGTGCTCAGCCATCCTTTGTTTGGGCTTAGACCCAGATTTTAAACATGTCTGGCTCCACCCCTGATTCCAGAGGTTATTTTTCCTTCATAGCAGTGCTATTCTGACCCTATGTGAGCATGGACTGACTTAGACAGTGGACACTCACAGGATGGCAAATGTCAGCTCTTTGTTGTTTACTTGCTGTACGAGGATTTAACTGGGATTATAAATTCTCCTGCTGAAGATGGCTATGGGGTAGCAAGTTCTGAACCACTGTGCTGTTAACTGTTACAGTTAAATCCTGTCTGCCTCTCTTATTCTTACCTTTCTGATAGTCTGCAGTATGATCCTCTGTATATTTGTTTCATTCTGGTTGTGAATGGTGAAAGTTTTTGTTATATTTTATTTTTCTTCTCTTGTTCAATCATCAGTCATGGGATTCAAAAACCTAGTCAAACTCCCATCAAGTTCAGGGAGCCACAAAGAGCTCTTTAAAGGCATAAAGGCAGAGACATTTTTTGCATCACCATAATGACTCTCCTCTTTGAATCTGTTGTCCCAAATTCTGTAATACACCCGGGGCGTCTAACAGTCCCCTTTCACACAAACTTGGCTCTCTATGAAGAGAACTGGCCAGCATTGGACCATCTGGCTAAAGTCAGACCTGCCATTTACAGCTCATTCTAAGGGCAGTCTTTGTCTTAATGAGGGGAACATTTGGTTTTGTAGCAATCATAGTTTTGTTATCTATTGTTCCTGCCTGTTTGAAGGTTGGCTCCCATTTTCTTCAGCAAATATACCATTATAGATGCATTTTCTTATTTTAACAGTAAGCAAATAAGCTAAAAAAAAAAAAAAACAATTTAACAATCGGGATCTTTAAAAGTGAGTTCAGTCTTTAAATCAGACCAACTTCTACAATAAATATGTAAAAGCTTTTTGAAATCTTTAGCTGTGTGAGTGTTGTCATCTCCATCATCCTCTCTGCAAAGACAATAACACTGATGGCAATTTTCTTTTGTGTAGTCACAAACAGAAAACAAAGCAGTGTTTGAGAGTAACCATTTAAACACTTTGTATCTAGCATACTAATATGAGAATGATGCCATTTAACTTAAACAGCTGAAACACACAGAGGAGTATCTGTGCATTAACGTCCATATCTCTAATGCTTTTTTGCTGGCACATTCTGTTTAATCTACTCTCAGTGTGATCTGATCACACCTGCCTGAGCATGAGCCATGATAGAGAATCACATCTGTGCTTTACCTGATTTCTGTGATGCAAACCACTGAAGCCAAAGAACTGCCCCAGGTTATTGTATTTTCCCTTTCAAGGCTCAGTCTGTGAGTATCACTGGGATACAAGGCGACCCGAACCATCACAACCTTTGTCATCCAGCTACTGGACTGAAAAATTGGCTACAGTCCAACTGGTAAGCAGATGTGCTTTACCCGATAAAGTCTTATCTAAAATGTCATTTTTGTCCAGTAATACTCTGTGCTCAGCGTTTGTTGTTAAAGAACAAATATGATACCATTTTTTTCTTTTGTCTTCTTCATGCTTAACCTCAGCCAGAGGAGTGTGTTGGTGTTATTCTTTACAAAGCTGCCCTTGTAATATTTTTACTGCTGATTTGTCCACATTTGCATACAATTTCTGCCCTGACTTTAATGTTGAGGCTAGGTTGTGACAGGTCATTTACTTCACAAAGGTACTCTATCAATTCTTACACTGAAGTCTGGACTTAAAGAGGAATTTAAAAAAGGACACCACATTGTGAGCCAGCTGTCTCCTTAAATCATGAAGAAGTTTTTTCCAGGCTTCTTCACTGACCTCCAAATCTTCTGTGTCAGAGGCTTTGATTAACCAATAGCTTACAGCTGATGCTTAAGCTAATGGGGATCCAAATAAACAAACAAACTCATTCGTCAGAAAAAGTAAATATCTGCCAGAATGCCTTAGATTTTTATTCTTTAAAATACTGAACTGGAATTGGATTGTCAAATGCTGAAAAGCAACTTGTTTCCAAGCAATGAAGCCACAGCATCACATAAATCAGAGCAAAGAGCCAAAACATCCTTCGAGGACGTCCCTCATTTCTCATCTTTCAGTGGACGAGACAACAGCAGAGCAACAGTGAGACAAAGCCCTCTTGTAAATGTAACGTGTGTGAACATACACATGTTACTGCTGAAACTCTTACCACTTCTGGAGCAGGTGAGGTGTAAATGCCCTGCAGCTGAATTTACATAAACACATTAATATTATTTACAGTGCATCACTTGTTTGCAGCAGGTGTTAACAGAATTACGAGGTTTTATCACTGATTCCTCATGTGGAAAGTCAAGCCTGGAGAAAATGTTTACATCAGATTGTACAAACCTGGATAACCTGGAAATATTCTAGTAGAGTTCAAGAAATCTTCCTGGATTTTAAAATGCATTAACATATACCAAAAGTGTGGAAAAAAGTATTTGGCCACACATTTTAATTATTATTAGATTCATGTTTTATAACAGACCTGACCACAGGTGTATAAAATCAACTACCTAGCCATGCAACCTCCATTTGTAAACATTTGTGATACTAAGTGGGTTGTTCTGAAGAGCTCAGTGACTTCAAGTGTGCTTCCAACTCTGTGGCAAGGCCCTTTTCTATTCAAACATGACTGTGCCCCAGAGCACAAAGCAAGAACTATAAAGACATGGTTTGATGAGATCGGTGTGAAGGAACTTGACTGGCCTGCACAGAACCCGGTCCTTAACCCCATCGAGCACCTTTGGGATGATCTGGAATGGAGCCAGGCCTTCTTGTCCAACATGAGTGCCTGACCTCATAAAAGCTCTACAGAATGAATGGGCACAAATTTGCACAAATACAATTCAAAATCTTGTGGAATGCCTTCCAAGAAGAGTGGAGGCTGTTATAGCTGCAGAAGAGGGGCCAACTCCAGATCAAAGTACATGTTTTTCTGAAGTTTCTTTGTGTTAGCATTTTTTTCGTGTTACTATAAGGATGTCAAAAATTATATAAATCGTAGTTTATTGCAGGGTGCGAATTGTTGAAAAACCAGCGGGGGAGACATTTTCTATCAATAGCTGGTCATACACTGTGAGCCTTCAAGCCTATTCTCACCTGATGGCTTTTGAGTTTGAGGTGTGTAGTTTGTGAGGACACAACGCCTGATCTGGGCTTAGCTACTCATGACGTAAATGAATTTCTGACTTAAACACTTGCAAAGCGAGAGCAGAGCCACAAGTAGGTTCCAAAACGTCAGGGTATTTTTCCTGTTTAAACTTCTCTGAGCTTATCATCAGATGATCCATGAGGGACAGAGAGAGAGCTACATGAGGAGAAACTCAGGTCTCAACAGGTAAAAGTCTGAAACTTCTCAAAGTTTTATCAACTCCTTTCTTTCATTGATCTTATCCACAGTCACTGATACCGCACCTGCTGAGAGTCCCGGATTTCTCTACTGGATTAACAACCCTTTATGACATAAAAAACACCTTGCAAAACAAAGAAGGAAAGCTGAAAGTTCCTGGCTGGTCTGATTGTTTTTATGTTGTCTTAAAGCAAAAATTAAACTCATCTAAGCTCAGATTCAGCGCAGCATGCCGTTTTTTTCTCACTCAGTCTCTCTCTCTCTCCACGATCAATATACAAATAATGATTCACCCTTATCATCAAAAAAGAGATAATTTTCTTCAATGAAGTCAAAGATCAGTCTTCTGATGACTGATTTAGGGGTCTTTGGGATAGCAGAAAATTAAGGCAATAATACTTTTGGATTAGGCAGTAAGAACTGCATGCTTCACGAGCACCAATTAATGACAGACGGTCAGAAAAAAAAAAGACAAAAAGTCCCAAAATGCATCAAAATGTACAGTGCCTCGAACACAAAAAGTGTTTTTGCATGAACCGCCTGAAATCAGCAGGAGAAGCATGTGAATGTGGCATGTGTTTACGGCGTCTTTTTTTCCTCACTCTCTGAGTGGCAGCTGTCAATTCAGCACCATGGACAGAGACTCATCTGCACAGGCTCATTCTTGAGCTAAAACATCAACAGTGTCACTTTTCACAACACAAATGCCCACATGTACATTATATGGTTTAATGAATATATTGTCAGTCCCATTGCAGCTATACAAGAAACAACAACAACACCACAGGCAAGACATCAACAGTATTGTAGTCAGTTTGAGTCAACAAGCAGGCCTATTGCAGCAATACACAATACATAACGTGTGTATAATAACTAATAATCTGATTCAAATTAATGTGCAACAGGAGCAGGGGCACAAATAACAACTGTATTCCAAACTGTGATCCAAATAAACTCATTTCACTTTACAAGTAATCAGCAGTTCCAAATCAAATCATTCCACACACATGCACGAGCACAGACACACACACATATGCAGGCAGTAAAAAGGAGACTTCCTTTCACTAGTTTACATGGCGAGCTTTCATCTCTGCAAAAGTCCACTCGCAAGACATGACTGAGGTTTTGATGACTGGCAAACTTCTGATATGGTGAAGCTGCTTGCCTGTCCTTGACTTAAAGATATGGCTGAGGGTTTATCAGTCTGTAAATATAACGATGGACTTGGTGGGTCATGTGCAGGAGAAGGAGTATCTTCCCTTGAGATGCTAGCACTACTTGCAGCTGCAGCCACTTTGGCAGCTTTAGGGGTTGAGCCATCGTTATTCAAGTTTCCTCAATCAACAAATCTTAAAAACACATCTGGTTGTGTCTGTAGCCCCTTGCTCCTTAAGTATTATTATTTTTTTATAATCACATGTAGGTAGTCTAATGTTTTTGACATGCTAGCAACCACAATGCACTTAATACAAACTAAGTTTGTTATAGTACACTGACCTGTCATTGGCTCGTAAGGGTTAGGGGCGGGAGGTGAGGGGGTAGTATGAATGATTGATAGATTGGTGCAGATTGAGTGACACATGACTCAGCTATTCATTGTGCTTATAGGGTGTTTACTATAACAAGCAGGCAAATTGCAATTGGTTGGTTACTCTGCATATTTTCTAATGCTTATTTTTGCCACCCCTGCTTGAGCGCCGCACAAGGCAGCTGCCTAGTTAGCCAAAATAGACGCGCTTGCAGTGGCTCGTCAGTGTGAGAATTCAGGCTTTGTGTGACAATCGGGCCACAGCATGAACACATAAATATTGAATTTTGTGTGTCATCAATGTTTCAATCACACAGTGAATGCTGAGATCAGACCACAGAGTAGGATGAATACAGTCTGAGCAGAGGCAGGGACAAAACGTATCCCCCGGGGATGAAAATTTATCATCAGAGAGGGGGTGAAAGCAGAACCAGAAGAGGGGAAATCCTTCCCATCCCCCCGAGGCAGTTCACAACCTGGTTTAATGTAATGCTTTTCCAAAACATGTCCAAGCAGAAACGTTCCATTAAAGCCATGTAAAACACATAAACCATTGAAAAAGGAAGCACTGGCAGACCTCAAAGTGGTGCACTGGTTACTGCCTTACAGAGCAAAAGTCCAGGGTTCTGACCATTAATTACACCTGTGTTTCTGCTGAGTCTTTTGAAGCTTAAGGATATTGGCAAAACTTGAAATACCACTGTTATTAAATGGGGGCAGTGTTGAGCTATAGACTTGACAGTTCAAGCCAGGAAGCAAAAAACAGAACTGCAATGGACATTTGGAGGTCCAGATGTATTTATCTATTAATGTATTTATTGCTTTTTTAAAGAAGTGGAAATAAATCTTTATCAGCATGTTATTGTTGTATTTTTATATTTTCTATGACTTTTGTTTTTTCAAATGAATTACAGATTCATACTATTTGAAGTATATGCATATAGGTGCAGTGAATCCAAATCTTTATTTGGCAGGTGTAAAAAGATTAATATACCATTGTAGTAAATTTTAATAAAAAAACATTGAAAGTTTTGAAAAACATTGTATAAAAACAGCACCATACAAATACTGGAAATTCAGTTAAATTTCCAGCCCATGGTCTACTTGGGCTGAACTTTTAAGCCAAATATCCCTGACCTTCAAGCACATATCTACCCTCAGCAAGGCCACGATCATTTGTTAAGCTGGACCTTGTTCTTTGATCTGTTTTGGTGCTCTATTGAATGGCTGAATGCCTTTTATTTCCTGTAGTCTCAAAATAATCTTCTGTTACAAATGAAGGTGGCTGTAGGACCAGAAACACTAGAGGAGCACTAAAAGCCATTTAAAAGCTTTCCACTGCTGTCTCCCACTGTATCCAAAAATCAAACTGTGCAGAACTAAAATCCATAGAAACCAAAATAAATGATGTAAATGCCACACTAAACCCAGGAGGTGTCGCATTTATGAAGAGTTTCTCCACTATCCTATAATCCAGCTGCAGAGGGAGAGCACAGTTAGACACACACAGGAGGACAAAAATAATGTGGCTGTGGATTCAGTAGCCACAGTGGAGCACAAAAAGTAAGAAGCAACTACTTTAAAGTAATAACAGCTCCCAGTAGTTTCATCATCCACTACCTTAACTAAGACTTTAAAGTCAAGGAGATGGAAGAGCTAGCTCCAGAGTTTCCAAGTCTTCATAGGACATTTCATGAAAAGGGATAAAAGATGACAAAGGCTTTCTAGCCCAATCATAACTGAGCTTCAGAAAGTGTCTGTACAGTTATATGGGCCTCCACGGCTTCACAATTTGTCTGTTAAATCATGCATGAAAAGGAGGGAGGCTGTCCTTACATTGCCCTTACATTTGGATACTTTCATTTAGCCAGTTCAGTACATAAAATGAATACAACTCTAAAAATGAGTTAGGGAAGTTTTGAAATTAGAGCCACTACTTGTGTATACACTTATGTGCAATGATAATGTTTAAAGTTGTGCATATGAATACAAATAAGATGTAAACATAATGCAACATAGTCTGTGGACCCTAGTATAATATATAATTCTACTTTATTTAGATATAAATGTTGGTCTCCCTCTTCTCCCAGCCTGTTATATTTTCCATGGGGAAAGCTGCAATTACTTAGCTAAATAATATTGCTAGCTTGCCAACTCTTTCCTCCAAAGTTTGCTTTAAAGTAGCTGTCTTGCATATAGGGAAGTTGATTTCATGGTATTTTTAATAAACATGAGGAAGTCATTTCATTACTTAAAATGAAGTGATATCTAAAAACAAAATTAAAAATGCTCAGGGAATTGAAAAACAATATCGTGGAAACTAAGTCTGGTTTGACTCAGAGCAGGTTTCATGCCACTGTGTAGTTGGTCAACATCATCATCATCATTTACCTGGTTTTGGGCCATGTTTAGCACTGAATCCAGATATAAAAAGCCAAAGTAGTTTTTATACTTTTGCAGTGTGCTTTACAAAACTTGTACATATATTTTTAACCACCGAGGGTTGACTGTAATGAATAAAGTGAATGATAGGTAGGATGTAGATGGTTGAATAAGTGGAGAAACAGATGTTCCAGCAGGTGCAGCAAATGCTGCTTTTTAAAGAGGGGAACCTAATGCACTTCCTATAGATGTGCTTAGAATGAGATAAAACTTCAGTAATATCCTATAAAAGGAAATATGTTCTAAATCCCACTTACCAAGTGTTGTGCTCAATTACCTCCTATTCAATTATACATTAAAGGTGATATCCTTTTAATGCATGATATGATAAACAACACTTTTTGTTCTTTCCAGCGTAGCAACTACAAGCACAACCACTGAAGAAAAGCTGATCCCACAAGAGAAGAAGTGAGAATACCGAAGCCTGGATGTGACAATCAAAGGACTGTGTGAAAAGAAAGTGCACCGAAAGTGTTGAGCAGCGAAAGTAGACCATATGTGTGTTTTCTCTGGAGTCTCACAGCTGCTTGCGTCACTTATTGAAGGTAACAGAACTAGACAGTGTGTTGTGAGAGTTAAACTTTTGACCCCTGCATTGTACTTTTGATCTCTGCTGTGATGGGCAGAGGGATGCTTGCGTCAATGGCAAGCTGGAGTTACAAAATCAACATCAAATGAGTTTTAAAAAGTAACAAGAATACAGCCCCTATTAAAAGTAATCACCCCCTTGGATGTTGTCCCCTTTATTGACTTTATAAATCAGTCAATATAATGGTAAATAATATAATACAATGGTCATTATAATTTGGCTTTTTGACAAAAAAAATCTTAAATGTAAAAATAAAAACATATTTCTACAAATTAATGTCAATTAAATAAAAATATGTAATGTAAAATAAGTGCACAAATATTCACCCCCTTCAAGTCAGTATTTAGTAGACAGATCATTGGCTGAAATCACAATACTGAGTCTGTGTGAACAGGTCTCAATCAGGCTTGCACATCTGGAAATGTAAGTTTTACTTCATTCTTCTTTGCAAAACTGCTCAAGTTCTATCAGGCTCAAGGGATCAGGTGTGAACAGCCCTTTTCAAGTCACAAGCCCCAAATTCTCCATTCCATTGAGGTCTGGGCTTTGACTCAGCCGCCCCAGAACATTCATCTTGTTGTTTCTAAACCCTTGTTGTGTATCTTTTGCTGTATGCTATGGGTCATTGTCCTGGAAAATAAATTTCCTCCCAAGCCATAGTTCTCTTGCTGACTGAATAAGATTGTCCTCCAGGGTTTTCCTACATTTTGCCATATTCATATTACCCTCTACCCTTACTAGCCTTCCAGGGCAGCCTGACGAGGAGCATCCCCACAGCATGATGCTGCCATCACTGTGCTTCACAGTGGGGATAGTGTGTTTGTGGTTACATGCAGAGTTTAGTGTCCACCATAGTGTCTTGTCTGATGACCAAAAAGCACCATTGTTGTCTCATTAGACTTCCACTTGACAATGGATCCTCCCTCATGTCTTTTGGGGAACTCAAAGACATCCTTCAGAGTAGTCATAGGTGTCTTAGTGGCCTCCCTCACTAGTCTCTTTCTTGCACGGTCACACAGTTTGTGAGGATGGCCTGATTTAAGCAGATTTACACATGTCCCATATTCTTTCCATTTCTTTATGATGGATTTAACTGAAGTCCAGGGTATGTTCAGTGCCTTTGGCATTTTTTCTATCTATCCCCCGACTTATACTTTTCAATAACCTTCGATCTCAGTTGGTAAGAGGATTCTTTTGTCTCCATGGTGTCCTGGTAGCCAGGAATACTGATTAACCAGTGACTGGACCTTCCAGAAACAGATGTCTTTATTCTAGATTCCCTTGAGACACATTCACTGCACTCAGATGATCCACATTTCATTAATTGTAAGAGTACTAGCACTAGTTGTCTGGACCTCTGTTGAATTGTGTCAGTCACTTTAAACAGGTGAATATCTACCCAGTCACTTATTCTACCTTACATATTTTTGTTTTAATGAAATTGCTTTGTAGAAATCTGATTTCACTTTGACATAAAAGAGTTCTTTTTGTATGCTTTTGTCAAAAAAGCCAAATTAGTATTTCAACCATGATTGATTTATAAAGCCAATAAAAGGGGTGAATACTTTTTAAAGGCACTGTAGATTGAGACAAGAATGGTGCGTTTGTTTTCCCATTCTGATGCTTTAGTTTTTCATGGAAACCTGCAATATTTGGTTTGCCTTAACCCTCAGGAGTAATCTCTTTGTTTTTTTATTATTTTTTGCACTAATTGTTGGTCACTGTGCCACATGGCAAATTGTAAAAGAAAAAGATTGCTAAAAGCAATCAAACTCCATCATGATCAGATGCACTGGGCGGCACAATCATGCCTAATTGTGAAAGAGGAGTGTTATTGCACTTTTATCTCGCTAGGCTGAAGATCTCCAGCTGTGCAGCTGATTGCAGATGATATAATGGGATTGATTTCATCATGTGAAAAGGGCCATCTGCAGCACAAAAGAATAACAAATAGCATACCTCTTCGAGTGTAAAAATAATGATGAATAATTTTTCCTTGTCCAATGAGAAATGAGTAACCTGTTTTAGAGTCTACTGTTTGCTTGACCTCTAGGCAATGAAAGAGAGGATTAACATCTGAATGTTGGGAATCAAGTTTTGCCAATATGTTTACGATTCTACAATCTGTTTTAGTGCATAGTGCATGGAAAGGACTGTTTATTAGGGCCAGGATAGACCTAGAATTATCCATAGATCTGAAAAGGAAAGGAGTAAGAGAAAAAAAATGCAGTTCAGAACTAAAGTGTACGATAATTGATTAGCTTTATATCAGTAATAATACAGTAAGAATTTCAAGTTTGAATTTCAAGTTTGAGTGTCATTTGAGGAGAGCAAGGCGGTAGCTGTGGGCATGGTTTAGTTAAACTTCAACCTGGTAAACAAAGGCTGCTACCAGTGAAGCAATAAGCTTGAATTTTCTCATGAAGAAAGATGGTTTTGCTCTCCTCCTGGTCTGCTTTGGCATGAGTTAACTCACCAAGTGGGTCCAATGTTAGTGAACAATGATAGCGACTGCCTATTGATATCATGTTCTGTTGTTGTGAAGGATGGAACTTTCAATCATGTCAGGTTGTCAACTTTTGATACCTGGATATCAGAAACTGAACTAATAGATATTTATGTAATATATAAAACATTAAATGACATGTATGTTGATGATTTTAAAGTAAATATTGCACAGAAAACATAGATAAGTGCATAGTGTTTCACAAATTTACTTAATTTCCCTTTCAAAACATCTTACACCAAAGACACAAAGTTAAAGTCTCACCATACTGCAAGACATGAAGGTGGAAAAAGGCCATTACTAAAATAAACAAGAGGTTTTATACTTGGAATAAGCATTTCCCCTTCAAAAGTAGCATCTTTTGTTTTTTTACCTCCCAAACCATCCCCTTTGTTCTAAGTGTATGTAACTGGTTGTAAGTTTTATGAAAGTGACATTGTTCTCCATTTAAGCCCACCACCCACTTAGAATACGATTAGAAACTGGTATTTTGAGACAAAATGTCTTAAATTAGCATTCCAGTCTTGTTTGAGGAAGTACTTTTTGTGCCATCACAAGCCATAGTTCTCCAGTCTGTCATCATCTTATTGATCTGCAATAAAGTTATTAGTTTTCTTAATTCAAGTTAAGTCTGGTCCTTGAAACAAGATAATTCATCTTTTACAAATTAAAGAGCAGCTTATAAACCTCATGCAATGTCAAAAAAGCTTGTTCCATCTGAGATATGACTCATAACAAGATATTTTCAAGACACTTTCACTTATCAAGATATTCAAGATGTACTGTCTAAAAAAAAGTTCATTTAGCTTACTAAAATGTAACTCTTTAGGTGTTTATGTCTTATTTTAAGTAGGATAAGACATTTTGACTAGAATTTAGAAAAAGTATACTTGTTAAGATTTTGAGTTCTTGCAGTGTATTTCTGGATCATCATCCCTTCTGTGAAACCGCCTGTTTAATTATCTGAGTAACTATTTAATTTCCCTTTTGTTCAAGGAGGAACCATAGAGGGCAACAGATGATGTGTTAAAGACTTTGTAATGCCTCTGAAAGGTAACTCCCCCTTGTCACTAAATGATGATGTTTGTGTGCATTCTGCCACACTCTGTCAACCAGTCAAGGAAGCATGACAGGGCAGCTCCCTGGGAAGGGAACCATGTGAACCTGATTTCACCCTATTCTTCACGCCACATTACTAGATCCTTGCTTTTTCAAAAATCGTCCATGCTTAGTTCGTGTTTAGAGAACTTTGCTTGTTTGGTGTCCACAAATTAAATGTTTAAAGCTGTGTGATACCTACTTTTAACACTAAAGTTGTATTATCAATACTTCAATAATACTCCATACTCAAAAACATAGATCTTTACTAAGGCTATTAATTAGTTTTGTGTGCTAGTATTGACAGAGCCAGATGTTGGCTAAAGCCCTGAAAACTGCAGGTCATCAAATAATTAAAACTCTAGGCCATCCACAGTCCTGGCTTTCTTCTCCTCCATCATCCTCATCTTGCTCTCTGTCCCTGTTTACTTCTCCATTATCTTCATCTTGTTCTCTGTCCCTGCTTTCTTCTCCTCTGTCATCTTCATCTTGTTCTCTGTCCCTGCTTTCTTCTCCTCTGTCATCTTCATCTTGTTCTCTGTCCCTACTTTCTTCTCCTCCATCATCTTCATATTCCTCTCTTTTAAAAATAACTGATTATAAGATTTTAATTAATGATTTCAGAATGACAAAGATGGTTTGAAAACAATTAGATGTTAAAATAAAATTGGTTTTGAGGTATTTTTTTTTGTTACTGGAACTATTATTTTCCCCAAAATTGTGCATATGTCATGTGGCTTGAAAATAGTTCATATAAGTGCCTGATAGGGACATACAATGTGGAAGAATGCCCTCAGGCCCCATTGGTTTGGACTATGCCCTAGATATTTGCCCTTCCTGACTTGAAGCCTCCCTGGAGGGCATTTCATCAAATTTTCCCTCACAGAAGTCTTCCTTTTGGGCCCTGAATCCTAAACTCCACGGTCACAGACTCACAGACTTTGAGGCAGACTTCCAGGAAGTGTGTGAGGGCTGAGTGCCATCCCATTTTGGAATCAAGTCTGTGAGGGCTCAGGCTGACTGACTTCTAGACGGATATACACACTTTCTATGAAGCCTCATTTCTGCTGACTTACCTGTCTACTTACCCAGAGTTCATATACATTTTGTTAAAGTGAATGAAGAAGAAGTCCTGCCCTCTGCTAAATGTCAACACATGTTAAAGCTTAATTTAATGAACATTAAAAAACACTAAATCCAATCAAGTATGTGCAGGCTGGTTTGTTACTCCTGTGGTTCTTTATTACATGTTTGAAGAGTCGTCTGGGTCCACAGATTGTTAGTTTTTTTTCTACTTTTTGGTACTTTGCTGAGTTAGATAAAAACTGTAATGACAGAAGCACACATGCATAATGGAGGAAGGATTTTTTCTCATTAATTGACAACATATCTTGTTACCAGGTAACATGATGTCCTGTTATTGTGTCCCATCCCTGAGTTTTTATACCACTTTGAGCCCTCGTGGACTCACACCAACACACTGCACACCTGACGCCATTAAAGTCTGTGAGGGTTCACTGCTTAGGCTTTAAGGTGCAGATTGGGATCAGCCCATTCTCTACGATGCCAGGGCTCCCCGAAGGGTTGTGTATCATGTTTTCTCCCTCCTCCATGTTTTGCTGTATTCTGGGCCACCTGCCCACTGCCACCTGCCTGTGCTCGAGGCCAGGGCAAGGCTGTCCAAGTGCTTCCCATTAGCAGAAGGGCTGATAGCAAAACATCACAATTACTACAATTTTTCCAAGCGTCTTTCATCCCAGAGTTTCATTGTCCACGATCAATTTTCATATTCTTTCATATCACATTGCCTCCATTTGTTTCATTTTGTAGGAGCAGATAAACTACTCAAGGCATGGGCAAAGGATGATTAATTAACCTCTTATCTCTTGTCTCTCTTCTCCCTTTCTCCGAGCTCTCGACTCCTCAGTCCTCCTCCAGAGGGAGTTTACACAAAGCTAGGAATCCAGGAAGCTGATAACAGACCACAAGAATTCCTCACCAAGTACAGTACCTCAAAGGTATCACTCACTGAGACATGCTGGAAAAAACATTACTAATAATTTTGATGTCAGATGATGGACCTTCAGGTTAGCACTCTTGGTCATCACAATGTATATATATAATATAATTGTTGTATTAAAACTGACAAATCCATTAGTTATTACCATGTAACATTACTCCCTTAAGCAGTATTTCACAAGGCTGTGTCTGGTATATAAAACTGTGTATTGCGAACCCTCACCCCAAGAATGCATTTTTTTACACATTGCTGGCATTGGGCCATATCTCCAAAATTACCACTTCCAGGGAATGAAAAAAATAGTATTAATAGTCAGAATATTTTTGACACTTATATCACAGTAAAATTTGTTAAACTCCACTGACAGATGTAAAGGGTGACCAATAGCACTGATTTATGAAAAACAAATAAATAAATAAAACAATGAAAAATGGAGATACAAGGGGTTCTGTTCATAACTTTTATGGACAGAATTTCCAGGTGCAGCCAGGGCGTTGAGGGCGTCCGGTTTGGTGGCCTTAGGATTAGGTCTCTGCTTTTCGCGGATGATGTGGTCCTGTTGGCTTCATCAGACCGGGACCTCCAGCCCTCTCTGGAATGGTTTGCAACCAAGTGTGAAGCGGCTGGGATGAGAATCAGCAACTCCAAATCTGAGACCATGGTCCTCAGTCAGAAAAGGGTGGAATGCCATCTCCAGGTTGGGAATGAGATCCTGCCCCAAGTGGAGGAGTTCAAGTATCTCGGGGTCTTGTTCACGGGTGAGGGAAGAATGGAGCGGGAGATCAACAGGTAGATCGGTGTGGCATCAGCAGTGATGCGGTCTCTGCATCGGTCTGTCATGGTGAAGAAAGAGCTGAGTCGAAAGGCGAAGCTCTCGATTTACCGGTCGATCTACATTCCCACCCTCACCTATGGTCATGAGCGGTGGGTAGTGACCGAAAGAACGAGATCGCGGATACAGGCAGCTGAAATGAGTTTCCTCCGCAGGGTGTCTGGGCTCTCCTTTTGAGATAGGGTGAGAAGCTCGGCCATCTGGGAGAGACTCGGAGTAGAGCCGCTGCTCCTCCGCGTTGAGAGGAGCCAGATGAGGTGGCTCAGGAATCTGGTCCGGATGCCTCCTGGACACCTCCCTGGTGAGGTGTTCCGGGCAAGTCCCACTGGGAGGAGGCCCCAGGGAAGACCCAGGACACGCTGGAGAGACTATGTTGCTCGGCTGGCCTGGGAACGCCTCGGGATCCCCTGGGAAGAGCTGGATGAAGTGGCTGGAGAGAAGGAAGTCTGGGCTTCCCTGCTTAGGCTGCTGCCCCCGCAACCCGATCTCAGATAAGCGGAAGAAGATGGATGGATGGATGGATGGATGGATGGAGATACAAGGTCAATAAGATATAGAGTATCAAATCTCAGGATTTGATCCAAATGACTGGGGTATCTGCACTTCCTAAATCTAGTAGGGTCAGGGACTCTTCTCATATCTTAGGGCAGTGGTTCCCAAAGTGGGCCTAGGAATGAGAAAGCTCCTCTAACCCGACTAAGGTTGGGAACCCTATTCTAACCCCACAAAGGACATAAACCCAACAAGGGACCCCTACTTTCACATTACCTGGAACCCTATTCTCAATCTACTAGGGTCAGGAACCTTGCTAATGATGGAACTCCAACTTACCAGGGTCAGGAATCCTACTCTAACATTAATAAGATTGGAGACCTAATATTTATCCTATGAGGGTCAGACACCCAATGTGTCCCTTAGCACTGAAACCCTATCAGTGCTGGGAACCCTACTTTGACCCTTCTAGGATGAGGAAAACGACTTCTGCCCTTTTTGAGTCAGGAACCCTACTCCTAACTTTTTAGCATCAAAACCCTATGAGGGCCAGGACCCTGACAAGGTGAGGGGGTCTTCATCTGAAAACAGCTGAGCTATCCATCTCTGGATAAACATGGAACTACTAAGAGGCGCCACACTTCATTTTTGCGCCATATGGAATTTGATTGTGAATGGAACTGACTCAGACGATGATTTCTCTTTAAAATTAAAGCGATTTTCACAAGGCTTTCAATTAAATATTCTGTAGGGCCTGGGCTTTTAAATGAAGCCAAGAAATTGATGAAAATCCTAACTTTATGGGAAAAATGCTTTTAATGGCATATAGTGGTTTTGGAGGGAAATTTCCAAAAACGGTTTGTTTGTTTGTTTTTTTCTGGAAAGACTGGATGTTTTGCCAAAGTGTCAAAATGGTTTGGTCCAACACTTTCCACATAAATGTGTTTAGGGCCTTTTTCAGACCTCTTTGAGTCAGCTGAACTATCCTCTGTGTAAAGTTTTTTGTCCCTACATTCTAGTTCCCATAGAGACCCATTCATTCTGCTTCCATCAAGTCAATTCTTTGCTAGTCACAACATGGGATGGTCCAACCCCTCCCACAGGAAGGTATTTAAAGAATGATTCAAAGCATCCTGAGACAAGTTTTTTTGTGCAAGTGTCATCCAAGTAATTTTTCGTCATATTTTAGACAGCAGTGTTGTTTTGGTGGAACAAAGCATGGATGCATAATGACAGGGGCTGCTCAATAAAATTGATTACATATCTCTAGGTCCTTCAGCTTTGGAGAAACAATGCAATTCAACTGATGGAACAAAAGTTCACATTCAGTCAGGAACACTCGCCATGCATTTAACCATTTTATTACAAAACAGATGCACAGTTTTACTTAGAGAAGGCTCTTCTACGGCCCCGTTTATACAACGTTTTCAGGTGAAAACGCAAACGTTTTGTAGCGTTTGACTGTCTGTTTACACGGCAACGGCGTATTGGTGCCTGAAAATGAAACTTTCTGGAAACGAGCTCCAGAGTGGAAGTTTTCCAAAACGCCCCCGTCTCTGTCTCCGTGTAAACAGGGAAAACGACAGTTTCTGAAAACGCACATGCGCACTACGGCTGTAATCAGCTGTCAAGCACGAATGTCACAGCACTTTGCAGCTCGAGCCAAGCCGTCTGATTTTTACTGCTTGTCATGTCACAGACAGCTGGATTTAAAAAAGGGGACTCATTATTCTAGTGTAGTGGGCTATTAGTGCCAGTTTCTTTTGATAAAGTCATGCTATTAATTTTGGAAATGATTACTTATACCTTTTACCAATCATCATCACCGTCATCATCATCGTAGTGAGGCAGAGATATTTCACGGCTCATATTAACACAAAAAATGCTTTGCTAGACCAGTCTTGTTATAATGTAGATATCCGCTGAGAATCATTAATTCCTCTACAGACAAATTCAGCTCCTACAGCCTTTAACTTCTCGTGGATTTTCTCATAAAGCGCGACGCTGCACATGAGCGCAGCTGGAGCCCTTTTTCAGTATGATATTTATTATTTTCCTATATATCTGCTTCTCGAAAATTATTTAGACTTTATCTTTTTTTCTTTAAGTTTTAATAACTAACTTCAGCCCGTAGACTCCCCTGTCTCCTCCTCACTGGCTACATATCAGTGCTCAGCTGATGGAGGAGACAGGATTAAAGCTTCCGTGTTAAGATTAAAAAAAGATAGTTAATCACTTCCAAGATCAAATTTAAAAAGGGAAGTAGAAATATTGTTCTGAAAAGGCTATAATTCTTTTGCTGCACTAAAAGCAGGAAGCGTCGCACTTCGTGGAGGAAATCCACGAGAAATCAAAGGTTTTAGGAGGAAAATTTGTCCCTGGAAAATCAAACAGTCTTAACAGGATTTCGTTATAATAAGACAGGTCTTGTAATGCATTTTTGTGTTTATATGTGCCGTAAAATTTGCTGCCGCGCTACGATGGTGATGAGGAGGAGGATTTAGTGATGAATTACTCTCATGCACATGTGTATGATAAAAATGTTACATATTCTCAAAAACACATGAAAAACCCTGCCCTTGTTGTAGAGACAGTTTTATCTTGCAGTAAATCACTTTACTACAGCGTTTTTCTGTTTCCTGCATTCCCGTGTAGACGGAGATAGTTTTCAAAACGTTGCCGTGTAAACGTGGAACTTTTGGGAAATGAAAACGGAAAATGAAGCAAAACGTTGTCATATAAACAAGGCCTAAAGATGCTCCCGGGGTTAACCAAGCAGCATGCTTTGACTTTCCAGGGAGCACATGGCTAGAAACCCCTATATGGATAGATATATTTATGATAATGTGTACTGAATACAACAAAATTAGTTCAAAAGCAATTAATCCATAGTAGCATGAATCTAAATATGAGAGTGCAACAAGTTTTATGCCATAAAGGAGGAGGCTGGGGTGGAGGAGGTTAAGCTTTGCCAGCAGCAGCAGCATGGTGCATCAGCATTAATGCAAGCAGTGATGAGTGAGAAGTCAGTCATATTTAAATACACTGCTGTGTTGAGAGAAAGAGCTGTAATTAGCTGTGGGAACCGGGTGGGGATAATTAAGATCAGCTGGGCATCAGCTGAGCACCGGCGTGTGACTACCATGCCCTGCATAAAGTAGCATTGATTGTCATGAAAATCATAGAAATCTGGAAATGAATTAGGGGTTCTTCTAAAACTCCATCAGTTCAGTTGGTTAGCAAAGGGCAGGGACACATGTGCCCCCTGGTGGATGGTAAAATTTTGCATCTTGTAATTTTGCTCCAATTACGATGAAATCATTATCATTGGATGAGAGAGAATGCCCCGAAGACAGTGGTGATCACTCAACTATTTAGCCTGGTACAGGGGGGAAGAAATCATTGAAAATAATTCTGTGGCTCTCTCACTCTTTAAAAAAAGAAAATTACTGGGTCTACCCACTCTTGACAGAGATCTTTATATCGATATTTGCAACAAAAAAGAAACATTGTGCAGCACTGTGTCAAGTTGGAAAGATAGAGAGAGCACATATATCAAATCAGCCCCTGTGTTGCATGACTGAGTGCACATTTGTCATTTTATTAATCTTGTTCTTATATCAACATAATGTATGGGGATATAACTGTTTAAAGTAAAGTTTCCACATAAGGGAAGAGGGAAAGAAAAGGATCTTGTAGTCACTGCTCTGATGCCTCAATCACCCATTTAAATGACTGGGACAGATGCAAAAAAAGAAAAAAAATCAAGGCTGTTTTGAATGAAATAATGATGGACAAAATTTTAGAGTCAGCAGCCAAACATAATTAGCATAACATAGGATTGTAATGCTTTTTTGGCATGTGGCTATTTTGGAAGAAAACAGACTTAAAAGGTATTTTAAGTCAGTTTTAATCAGTTGATCTGATGAACATGTGTTGGTGAAAATGAGGTCATGAGGGCCTTCATCCCATAGAAAACTTTCTTTAATCCCTCTCAGATCTTTGATTTTTCAGCCCCATTTAACTCATTTTTTAACTTAACAGCCCCAACGCCTCATGCTCTAGTCCCACTGCTCCAATCAGTGCCATTTTTAGCCACAGAAGGCTGGAACCAAAGTCATGCAGACAAATAGTGACTTGTTGGTGAACACAGCGAAGAAATTAGCTGCTAAAACGCTTTGTTTGTCTCTAAGGAGTTCCTTGAGAGCAGAGCTGAACTAACAGATGAATATTGGACTTAAATTTGTCAAGTGGCCTGAAACACCGCTCCAAATGAATGCTAATGTGTCATTACTTCCGCTCAATATGATTCCTAAGATGTCATGCCGTTGTAACTCTGCAAGGGGAAAATATGTTCAACAGCTTGTTGCATGACTAAGAACATAATGTGTTCCCACATATCCATTTCTTGTTGAGGTGTTTTTTGTGGTACTTCGTAAATCCCTAAACACACCTGGCAGCAGGCACACTCATTTTTAATTTATAAATTAAAAGAGAAAACTGTGTGCTCAGCAGTGTTATATAAGCTGCCATCGACAACTTTTCTTCAAACTTGTGTAAGAGTTTTTCTTTTCTCTTTGCCTTTTCTGTGCTGCTTTGTTTATTCCAAGGGAGAGCTTGCAAGGCTACCTACAGAAACATGTTGGGCCTTACAAATACATGAGATAAAAAGGATCACAGAGCATCACTAGCAAGCCACTGCACATCAAATGGCATTTTAGATATGGATCCATTTAAGAAGTTAGAGAGATTTTCTCAGTCTCACACAGACGAGGCTCTACATTTAAGATGGTCCAAGGTCAGGGTTTAATAGCTTTTTTCTTTGGCACTGTTTTGTTTTTGCCGGTTTAGTGCTTTGTTGACCTGCTGTGAACTTCACCGAGGCTTAACAAGAGACAAAGTGCAGCAGTGAATGTTAAAGCAGTAATCAAGCAGAATAGAGCAGTTTAAGAGTAGAGAAATGGATGTTTTTCCTTGTTGTTTCCTCGAACTACATCAGAGATTCATCTCACATGACACGCGAGGCAACAGTTGTGTTTTATGCATGAGCAGCTTCCCTTCAAACACTCACAAATTGTTTTTAAAAACAGCACTCTGAGAAATATGACATTGACTTAGGTCATTCTAACCATGTAAATTTCAATGCGGCATCAATGACTGTCATCTCTCACAGTCCTGTATGTGCATGTAAAAGAAATGAGAAGGAGGCCAGCTGTTCATAAGAATAGATCCCTGTATGTCTGGGTAGGAATACTTATTTATTTCCTACTTCTCTTCCACTCTGTGTTTAAAAAAATCAATGCCTCAGTCAATATCTCCAAACCCATTTCTAAAGAACATGCCTGTTTCTCTCTTCCTCTACCAGATGTGGGTGAGTTTAGGAGGAAGAGGATCAGATCAGCAGAAGTCAAACTGACAGATGGAGCGCTGCAGCTCCTCTCTCCTAATGGCTCCAGCTTCCTGTGTAATTGCTTGGCTGTGATTGACAGAAGAAAGTTACACCTCAAGTCTTAAATCTCTCCTTTCTGACTAAAAAGGTTCACAAAATTTTTAAGATAAAAAAGCGTTTGGAAATGGTTTAAGGCAGAGCCTGTATGGGTTCAACTATAAAACATGTTTTTTTTCTTTTTTGATACAAAATGTCATGGAAACCCACTTCAAAAAGTCATGTCTATACACATATATAGTAATGTTTGAGTTGTTTTGCACTGATTTTTTAAAGGTACAACATGTAGATTTTTTTTAAATAAGGTTATTTGTGTTTGGTGGATTATTTCTTTGTAACAATGCTTCTTGGCAGTAAGTCTATTATGGTCAGAAAGCCTGTTTATTTCCCTTTTAAATGGAGCAGCATTTGTGAGGAACATGCATTTGTGGGATGAACAGTAGAGCTGAGTATGTGGGTTATGCCCATGATAAAATTTGCCAAATTTGCCCATTGCTATTGACTCTTGTTTTGAGATTCTGGTACCCACAGGTGCCACCTGATTGTCAGCATCTGTGAGCATGGGCCCTGCTACAGTGGTCAGTAGATGTCTGCTCCAAGAATCCCCTTGGAATTCCCAAATAGATTTCCCAAGAAGACCACACTGCAAGAGGAACGTTTCCTCACACTGTCAGCGATTGGGAGCCGTAGGCTGTATTCTACAGATTTGCAGTCAAAGTTTGCAGCACTATATGGCTGACGACTGACGGTTCTCTGCCCAGACAATCTGGAACAGACTGCATTCAGCCACTCCACAGCCTCATAGGGATTTCTGGAGGCCTCCCATGACTGCCCTTCACCAGCAGGCATGTTTGCACTGGTGTCAGAAACACTTGTACTGGAAGCTGAACATGTGGAGGAACATTATGTTCAGTGATGAGTCCAGATTCTGCCTACAGTAGTTGGATTGTAGGGTCAAAGTGTGGAGAAGACATGGAGAATGCTATGCTGATTGTTGCACCATTGGAGAAACATCTTTAAGTGAAGTCAGTGTGATGGTGTGGAGCTGCATCTCCCTCACTGGATAAACAAGGCTTGTCATCATTGGAGGCAATATCAATGCAGGGATATCGGGATGAGATTCTGCAACCAGTGGCAATCCCACATCTCAACAGCCTGGGATCAGAACACTACCCTAAAAGTTGTCAACGCTCGTCTCCACAGATCAGGGTCTATCAGAGACTACCTCCAGGATTTGGGATTGGAGAGGATGGAATGGCCTTCCAGCAGTCCTTACCTCAACCCCATTGAAAACTTGTGGGATCAGTTTCCTTTTCAATTAGCTTGCAGCATTAACTCAGAAGGCCCTTCCGTCAGCTTTCTTCTCTCGTTTCATAGAAGAAATCCATGAAATCATCATAATGGTTTAGTGTTCAGTAAATACCCCTTATAGAGCGTGTTTTTTCTGAACAGAATCCTAAAGAATAGAGGTAAGAAGAGTTGGGGAGGGCTGAGCGCCACATCTCTAATCGTAGTCGTTTGTTTTGTTGGTGTTTGTTGGTTTTGACTGAGAGCTGCCTAGCAGTAGAACGTACATGCTGCAAAGAAGCAGTCTCCCAGTAATGGCTTTCAATGCAGAATATAAACGTCTTGTCATAAAAGTGTAGGTATTTGCAGCACACAACCAATCACAAACCTGCACAAGTCTTCTGTTAGCACAGCTCCATATTTTACAAACTTAGAGCAAACTAAAATGTTAGACAAACAGTGAGAAATTAAACATAATCCAGGCTGAAGCAACTCAGCTGCAGCTGAAGGAAGGACAGCTGGCTTGAAATATCACTGACAATGCTCGTGTGCAAATAGAGGCTTATAATATCACTGAGTCATTATGAGGGCAGAAGTACACCCCACTATAATTACATCTGTGGATTAACTTCAATAAATGTGTTCCTTCGATGCTGACTTGTTGGGTGTATGGCAGTTTCAGACCTTATAACTTAAGACTCAACCCCGGTTATATCAAACAGACATGGAATAAAATTAAAAATAAATAATTTTGATCAAATAACATAAAGTTCCAAATTGAACCAGTAAGCTGGAAAGCTTTAATATCTAATAAGTACACGGTTCAAGGCTTTAGTGCTAAGATCATTCTTAGTTGGTATAGAAGATCAGTAAATAGTACAAGCCATTAATCTCAGATGCCCTCCATCCCTGTCATGGACAGAGTGTTCCGGTGTTAAGAAAAAAATATTGTCAGTAGCTGTGCTTTTATCTCAAACACAATCTTGGGGAAGCATTTGCTTCAGGGACATTAGAATTCCATTTCTGTTTTTAGCAGATGATGACAGTCTGCTGGTTTCTTCAGCTGGGGACGTCCAGCATGCATTGGGATGGTTTGCAGCTGAGTGCAAAGCAGTGAATTGCTCCTTTTTGGTGGAGAGTGAGTTTCTGCCTCAGGTGAAGGAGTTCAAGTATCTTGGGGTCTTGTTCATGAGTGAGGGTCAAAAGGAGAGTGAGATTGGGAAAGATTGGTGCTGCATCAGCAGTACTGGTGGCGTTATGCCAGTCCATTGTAGTGAAGAGGGAGCTGAGCCAAAAGGCAAAGCTTTCAATTTACCAGTTGATCTACCTCCTAACCCTCACCAATGGTCATGAGCTCTGGGTATTTTCTTCAGCCTTGGAGGGTGAGGAGTTCAGACATCTGGAGGGAACTAAAAGTAGAGCTGATGCCCTTTCACAAGGAGCCCATTGATGTGGTTTGGCCATCTGATGGGGATGCTTCCCTGGCACCTCCCTGTTGAGGACTTCCAGGCATGTCCAGTGAGCCCTTTCAGAAGACCCAGAATGTGCTGGAGGGATTAGGGTCTGGGAATGCTTAGGGATCCCCCACAAGGAGTTGGGATGTCTTGGTTGATTTGCTCAGTCTGCTACCACTGAGACTCTGCCCCAGACAAACAGTGGATGGATGGATGGATGGATGGATGGATGGATGGATTGATGATGGATTGATAAAGGATGGATGGATGGATGGATGGATGGATGGATGGATGGATGGATTGATGATGATGGATGGATGGATGGATGGATGGATAGATGAATGGATGGATGATGGATGATGGATGATGATGGATGGATGGATGGATGGATGGATGGATGGATGATGGATGGATGGATGGATGATGGATGATGGATGATGGATGATGGATGGATGAATGAATGGATGGATGGATGGATGGATGATGGATGATGATGGATGGATGATGGATGGATGGATGGATGGATGATGGATGATGGATGGATGAATGAATGGATGATGGATGGATGGATGATGGATGATGATGATGGATGATGATGGATGGATGGATGGATGGATGGATGGATGGATGGATGGATGGATGGATGGATGATGGATGGATGGATGGATGATGGATGATGGATGATGGATGATGGATGGATGGATGGATGGATGGATGGATGGATGGATGATGGATGATGATGGATGGATGGATGATGGATGGATGGATGGATGGATGGATGGATGGATGGATGATGGATGATGGATGGATGAATGAATGGATGATGGATGGATGGATGATGGATGATGATGATGGATGATGATGGATGGATGGATGGATGGATGGATGGATGGATGGATGGATGGATAAATGAATTGATGATGGATGGATGGATGATGGATGATGATGGATGGATGGATGGATGGATGGATGGATGGATGGATGGATGGATAAATGAATTGATGATGGATGGATGGATGGATGGATGGATGATGGATGGATCGACTGCAGTTTATTCAAACCTGTTCTTGTTCAAACCAAAGCAGAGCCACACCGCCAGCTTGTCTTGTAAAGAGAATATATTTCATGATTTGAGACTGGTGCACAATCTTCGGTTCTTAATTTTTCCATTATGATCTCCTGTCCCCCCGTCACTCTTTCTCCTACCGTCCCTTTCTCTTTGACTGTCGGTGCATCTTTTACGCAGCAGTGTTGGCTGCTCTCCTCTCATCCTCGTCTGCTTCCATGCAGCACAAGAGTGACACACACAAACGCAACGCTCACACACCTACACTGAAACACATGCTTACATGTTGGTAGTGTACACCTCAGGCTTCTATCTGTTGAGGGCAAAAGTTTCAGAATACTGGAGAAAACACTAGAACTTTCTCCTCTTTAAGCTCCTCTCTGACCACAGAGGACCAGCGTGTCAGTGCTGTGTGTGTGCTCCAGCTGTGTGTCTCTTTGTTGCCCCCGTGAGCCAGGGGTGTACGCTATGTTAAAAAAATATTTGTCAAAGATGCAGTAGGTAACTTTTTGCTAACCAATGCTAATTTTTTTCTGTTCTATTTAGATCAAATGTTCGTACATCCATAGAGAGCTCTTAATGATAGGAGTAAAATGACACTATTGCAAGTTCTCAGTGTTTCCATATGCCTGAGTAATCAGCAGTCAAAAATTCTCCACCGCTCCAGGTATCACCAACCAATCAGATTCACCTCTGACTTCTCTACCCTGATAGGTTGAGGGGCAGGGCTTACTCCCTCGCCCTGATTCATTTTGGAGCTGTCCCTGCGTGAACGGGCTTGGAGGAGTCAACAGCATTGATAATGGTTGAAAATGGCTGACAGTGGTTACTCGAGGAACAGAGACAATACTCTAGTTTTTCTTTTGCTGACACAGCTATCAGCATACCAGTAACAACACGACTAACACACTGTACACGAGGACTTAGCAGGAAATAAAACGAGAGTAAATATCGGTGCAGCATGCCATCTCAGGAAGCCTGGGAGCTGAAAAGTTTCATTTCAGATGCAGGGCTGACTGCTTCTCTCCTGGACAGATAACTGTCCTTTTTCTGTATTATGCTAATATTGTCTCGCAAGGAAATATAACTATTCGTATAAATGTCACCTGCTGTATGATTTAGCTTTGCTGAGGCCTACTAGCCCACGACGTAGCGTAGCCATGTTGACCGGGGAAATGTCACTGCTGTTGAGGGCTCATTACCCCGAATTAGTGGGATTTATTGGGGAAATTCAGGACTATCTGGACATACATTACACCCATTATGAAGCGTTGTTTCAGAGCCCAGTAACGCTTTGTCTTGAAAACCGGGACTTATTGTGTACACATTACACCGAGCAAAGTGGCGACATTGCCGGGGGGGCGCGTTTTAACACAGCGCTGCTGCCTGTAGAGGCTTCTGGTAGAGTTTACAGGTCCTAGTTAACATTTTCTTATTGTTTTGCATTGACAGCTGGTAGGATGATTCACTCATAAGAATTACTCAGATCATATTTTAGTTTCTAAGTCATTTTACCAGCTAAACAGAGAAGGTAACATTCTTTTGCTCATATCCTGCACTTACCTCTGTAGTTTGCTTAGCACGGACATGGTTTTAAAGTTATTATGTGGAAACACTTACCAGAAAGAGGAGCCGGTTTTAGTTATTTCCCTTTTCTCTCAGTTTTAAGAATCATTATTTTGTGCTATAGAATAAATGACAGCGAATGTATGGCATAGTATTAGATATTGGTTTAGAGACACAATAGATTTAAATTTGCATGAACGATTAAACTGTTGTCTTCATAGCATGCGTTCACTGGAGGTTAGAAGCCCCTTGTTCTATTTGCAGATCCATTAAGTTCATTCCAACATTATTACTCTCAGGAAGTGATCAGAAAACACCTGTGACCCTGAATAAATAATAACAGGGCAGCTTCATCTATGTTAAAAATATGTCAGAGTGCTCAATACATTAGCAAGGCCATTGAAATACAGCACAGATAATCTACAGCCACACTGTTAACTTTACAGGCATTGGACTGTGGATCAGTGTATTCTGATTTCTTTTGTCCATTTCATTTTTGTTTAATCAGGACAGGTGGTGATCTTCAGAAGGAGCAATGGTGGGATGCACTTCCAGCTGTGAAACTGTATGAAACCATGGATGAAAACTAAACTCCTGAAGATGTAGCCTACTCCTACCTCCAGACCATGTCCCAGTCTGCTGCACTGAAGATCTCATAGGACAAGCATTCATTGTTTATTTCAACTGTCTTAGACAGCTAGCTGAGAACCAGATCTTTTGCACAAAAATGCTATTTATTTTATCTAATAAAATACTTTTGGACCATATTTTCTCATCTTTTATGCAGCATAGTACTTGGTGATGTATTAAACAAAGTGACAGTGATTTCTTACACAAGAGAGGATGATTTATTTGAAGAGTGGCTTGAAACATATACATAGCACATTAATGATTTAATTTTACTCTAAAGCAAAAATGTTTTAACTGCACATCTACAAGTAGTTTACAAGTCTAAGAGAACAAAGTAAAAGTATAGCAAGTGTTGAAATCACTCAAGGTAAAACTAAGGTATAAAGCAGAATCAAATTTAAATTGAAAAAATAAATTTATACAGTAAAAAAAAAAAAAAAAAAAAAAAAAAAAGAATTAAACATGATAACCTGGAACCTAAAAAGTGAAACGTATGTAAATGCCCACACAGTAATAAGCGTATTAAAAGGAAACATGTATGATGATGGCTGTGAACCCTTGGATGGTGATGAAGATCTTTCAGTCATCTCTGCAGCTGCTCCAGGATGAGGCCTCTAGTTCTTACCTGGTAAAGTAAAATAAACGGCCTCATTACAAATTTAGACTAGAGGAGTCAACTGCATCAGTTTTACAATGTGGAAAAAATGCATTCAAAAGACATACCCACTCTTCTGCCATTATTTGAGCTCGTAAAGGCTTCACCTCTTCGAGATCTTTGTTTATCGGACCATAGGCTGTTGCTCCTCCATGTCCGGCCACTTCTCCCTCGGCTCCACAGCTTTGGTCACGCCAGCCCGGCTCCTTCTACACCTCGCCTTCCAGCTGTGGATGGTCCTGACTTTTAGCCACCGCTGGAGTCAAGGCTTTCTCATACTGAAAATAAAAGTGTGTTTCTTCGGTGCTTGCTAGCATTTGTAAACCTATACTGTGTTAGTTAAATGCTAACTAGCTGGCTAGCCGGCTGGTATAAGCTATCTGAGCTTTGTTTCTGACAAATATTCAAATGTGAAATAGCAGGATGTAAATCCCTGAGCTTACATTTGAATTATATTCAGACATCACAAGCTTTCTCACCTTAGAATCACATACAGCCGTATTCCTCGCGTCTTCTGTTGACAACTGTCCGACGCCATGTTGGTTAAACTAGATTGTGTGCGAGCTTGTGGGAGGGGCTCACAGGATTGTGGGGAGTGAGTGGGAGCTGTGCTGGTTTTCAAATCTCAACCTAGCTGGCTGCGTGCCAAAAAATCGCCTACTGCACCTTTGTTATTCCCTTTATATTATTTGTTTATGGGGAACAAATAAATGTTAAAATCCCCGCATTTGTGTTAAGAGAAAGCTACTTTAACATTTAGCACATCTTCATTTGCAGCAAATATGGTATATGTGCTGTTTATTGATAATTAATGGATATAAAAAAAAACAATAGGAACACTAAAGTAGACATTCAGCTTAATTTTACACATATTAAGACCCTTACACACCTGTCTGAGGAGAATTAGAAATTTTCATTAAACCTGCTGCAGTTTTTATTTTATTTTAGTCTAAACAGTTCATTAACAGTTAGTGTTTTATTGTTAGTATAAACTTACTACCATTAAAGACTTATACCTGCCAAAACAAAAAAAAAAAAAATTATCTACAGTGACACTGTCTGTCTCTATCAGTGAAGTCTGACACATGTCTCTGTACGGTTTCATATGAACACAGAGAAGAGTTTTATTTAAAAGAGAGAGAGAGGACAGCATGTAGCTATATACATGTAAGTAGCCACAATAAATTTGGCTCACAAAAAAAGGAAAATGACAAAATCACTCTGCCAGCCAGGCATTTCGGTCACCCATATACTAGGTTTTACATAGGCTTGTTTCACTATTGTTAGTGCTTTGCATACAATGTATTGAAACTAATCAAGATTTTTTTTTAAAGAAAAAAGAAAGCAACACAGCACAATAAAAAGAAAGATTGTCAGTGTAGGCCTGTCCCTTATGTCTCTTAATTTCCTCTTGTTAGCCATCTTTATCAGCCAACACTGTACAAAGAAGTTGAATACTACCTAGAGGGTCATATGTGACTATATCTCTACAACTTTTACTTTCACTGTGGGGATTTGAGATCTGCTGAGTGAAAAAGTGAAGTTTTGTCCTGAGATTGCTCTGGGGGAGAAGGAATGGAGTATCCAAAATCAATAGAAGCATGCACATGAAATTTAAAACCAGTGTGTTGATTGTCTGTGGCCAGGATCAAACAAAGGGCTGAATGGATTCTGTAACTATAAAAGAACACTCTAAAACATGATTCATCTTCGTTTTTAGGACCATTTTAGATTGTATAATAAATGTGTTAACAGAAAAAGTAATTTTCAAATCTGAGAAAGTGTAAATGGAAAAACAACTCTTTATAAATGTTGCATTTCTAGCATTAATTGGTTTTAAATTTAAATGCCTGAACAAAAGTTATGACAAAAATTTCAAAATGAGGTAAACCAAAGCAGAGTTTACTGTGGTTCACAGGAAACATCTCAATCCATCACAAATGCCAGAAGATTTCCCTTGACTTCATCATACCAGTATTGCAACACTGGAGTATGGAAATTCAGGGAAGAGGAGATGTAGAGGCTTTGGAGGCTAATTTTCTCTCCTTTTTCATTAGGACTGTAATTAATGCCAGCGCAGATGGATCGGCTGATTAAACGGCGTTATAGCGCTGGATTTTCAGGAGTGGAATGTACCGCCTGTTTTATGGGAAAAGCTGACACGAATATTTCCTCTTGAAACAAATTAGTGCATGCAGTAAAATGAGATTTGCATTTGAACATCCATTGCACTGAGGCTCTAATACAGAACTAACCATTCTGTGGGAGCTTGTGACTTTGGAGAGGTGATTAAAAGGGAATTTCTAAAAAATGAGGCTTTTATTTGTAAGTTATTCTAATGACATTTTCACATGTGACACATTCAAAGCAAGAAAATGTAATGACCTTCATCCATGCACTAAAGTTACAGTTTCTACCATCAATTCTACCTAATGCTTAATAAGTAAGGGTTGTAGATGTCACGAGTCCAACAAATATTCACTTAGCATGCATTTTAAAACATATAATTTATTATTTAACTGATTTAATCTTCAGTTGTGTGTGACCAGGGAAAGAAGAGAATTCTGTGGCCATTAAAGCTCCTGTGAGAAGTTTTTACTGAAATGAAACAGACTTGATATATAATAAATACCACTAAATGACCCTCTAAAGCAGGGGTCTACAACCTTTATTCATCTGAGAGCAACTGGGAAAAAATGAATGTGGCAGAGAGCTTCTCATATTATGCGTTGATTATTGTATCAAACATAGGCGGAGCAAGCAGGTGGTTTATGGGGCTTAAGCCCCAAAGTGTTCTTAAAAGCCCCGAATCTTTCAGGTTCAGTAAAGAGAAGTTGTCTACATATGTTATGATAGATAAATAGAAAAAAAAGACACAATAAACAATTGGGCTTACTGATCACAACATGGAAATTTAATTCTCAAAGTCAGATTTAGAACAAAAAAAGATATTTTTCACCGTGAAGAACTTACGCACTCACTGCAGTATAAAAAGTATTTTTAACATTTTTACAATGTATAATTGTTATTGTAAACTTTGACACCAAATTCCTACCCTACACTGTAACTTAGAAATAAACTTTAGATATTATTTTAGTAACCTTGCAAAGCAGATGGATATGCTCATTTCCTTGTTTCTCATCCATCTTGTTAAGCTCCCATCTGCTTAGAAAGTGACAGGACCAATCACCAACGAGGGGCAGTACTTTCAGGCATGGCAGAGTCGTTACATTAACAAGCAGCAGCAAGAGGCCGGTGCAATTAGGGCGGAAGAGCTTAGCGTGGATGCTGCTAAAATGTAAGTTTTACCAGAACTTGATGACATTTCTAAGTTAAAAGAAGAACAAAGAACAGCAGTGAATTGTTTCTTTTCAAAACGACAAAAGTCAAGTACTTACATGTCTTTAGTCGCCATATTTTGCATTATTCCTTGGTAGCTGCGCACGCGCAGCTCGACACATCCATCTGGCGTGTCAGGATAGGTGTACCCCGCCTCTCGTCCAATGACAACTGGGATAGGCTCCAGCACCCCCCGCGACCCCCAACAGGATAAGCAGAATAGAAAATGGGTGGATGGGTGAAGTTGGGCCAAATGAGATACCTAGCACTACAACCAGTGAGTTCATTTTAAAGAAGCAATGCTCACTGAAATCACTGGAGGTTAACGCCAGTACTGCTAGATACCTCATACAACTCACCCTAAAAAAAAAAAATACTGAAATATCCCTTTAATTCCTGTTGTGACATGTCAAATAACAACATCTAAAACTTACAAAGAGCAGGGAATCTTCAGAACACTGTATAAGCAGTACCAGCCCCTATGCCTGCATGGAACTCTGATGCAAAGTTACCATGGACTACCGTTTAGTGGCACTTGCATTGCCTCTATTGCCAGCTAAAAGCATGGAACACATTCTCCATATTACCTTATCCCAATCCTTCACATTCATATGCATCCACTTCCCTTTACATTCATGGGGGGACTCTGCTTATCCCCCCCTTGAGGTGATGGTATGGTACGTTTTCTGTTTATCTTGCCATGCCCCCCCATCCATCAGAAATCTGTCTGAAGAGGCTTTCTCATGCTCTGAATGCCTTACCCAGATAGCATATGGTGTACCTGTCTGACATGTTGATGAAGGTTGCTGCTATGTTGCTGTGATTGGTTGGGTTCAGATGTTGACAAGCTGGACAGAAGCATCATCTTTCCTTGACAGTTGAAAGGCCTATCCTAGTATTTTGTATTTGAGTGGGTAGGGCATCTTAGTATTTGATTGAAGGGAAGTGGGAATAGACTTTAAAGGTGCATTTATTGTGGTCAGCTCTTGTAAAATAGACTGTAAACCAGTGGTAGAGCTAAGAGGTGGATCAAGGAGACTAAGCTTGTTAATCCTAAACAGAAATGTCATTCTTATAGCCAAACTGGCAAAAAATGACATTTTTCACTTCTAACACCTTATACACACAGTGTCATATGAAAAGGCTTTGGACATTGTACTTTTCATTAGCATTGTGTCCAGTTTCATAAATCTGGACCCACACAATTTGCGTCTGTTTGAGACCTAGTAATGCCAATATAACCTGACAAGCCCCAGCTTGCTTCTTAAAGTCCATGTAAAGTGAAATCCAAACTTTGTGTCTTAACACACTATGTTGAAATAAGGTTGCTGTAAACATGTGAAAACACTGAGATCTATGTGTGACTGATTTTTTGATTTTCACTTCTTTCCTGGCTTGGTTTAATTTGAGAAGGGCACAAATCAGAGCCAATGACATCATCATTTTTGATGGGGAATAACCCCGCCCCCTGATGCTACAATGATATAAAAATCATAGAGCAGTTCATGGCAGTGTTATTAGCTGATGTCACTGTCTTCATTGAAAGTTTAAAGCCAGCTACATGCTGAATTTTTGTCACCTGTGAGGCATATTTCCCAAATCTATCAGCTATAGTGTGGCCTGCGCTTTATCAAAAGTATTATAACTGAGAGATTTGTACCAGAAAACAGTAAATTTAATCCTCAACTTCAGTTCCTCTGCTCTGAAGCAGAAGTTTTGTTTAAAATTTTAGAGGATCATTTTTCTCGTGAGTGGGCATGGCTTTGGCTCATTCAACCAACCCCCACACACCATCCTTGAGCAAATATTACTGCCTCATTTTTCACAATTTTGGAGCTTAATTTAATAAACTTAAAGATGTTTTTCATGACTGGAATTCAGCCTGATGGTTTATAGCACAGTAGCATGCCAGACAACAAACATAAAAAACAGATTTTTTATCGCTTTACAGTGACTTCAACCTGAAAACTCATCTTGTCAGACCCAACCTTTGATCCATTTCAATTTTGCTTCTATGGCAACATGCATTTGCACCCATAGGCTTCTGATTTGGTCTGTTGAGGCTAATTGACTTAAAAAATTTAAAAGGTCTTAAAAGCAGTCGCACTGTGGGTGACATGATATAATGTGAAAGTCATAAGGCAGATAGCTTTTAATTCACTTGTTTTCCTGACTGACCACGCAGCTCAAACATACATACCAGTGCAGTCTAACATCATGTTTAAAGATGGAGTCCTGTAAATGCACGAGGAAAGGAGAGATAAGAATAGCAGGGAAGACTCAAGGCAAACACTTTGCTCCTGCAGAAGACAAACACCTTTTATGTGGTTAGTTTGCAGTGAAAATCCAGACAATAAAGATGATGGCAGATAAACATACTGCCTGTGGATAATGCACAATCTGTAATTACCCTACCGTGTTTGAAGTGCTTTAATGTGTGTGTGTGCAAGGGGGTCTTTTTTCCAAACAATCAGAAGAATCATGAAAGTTAATGAACTCCACTTATTCCCACTGTGATTGCTTTCACCTTAATTGTTTGACAAACAAAGTCACAACTGTGGAAGAGTGGGATTTTAATTCACTTACCACACCGCCAGCAGTCATCCCCTGAATTTAAGTGAGGTTTGATACAACGCGTACCAAGTGAGGCAGTTTTTGATGTTCGTAATTATTTAACCAATTAGTTCATATGCTTGTTTTATTCAGTTGGGAGCTGAAAGCACTGAATATAAATCAGTGCAGTTGAAAACATGCAGCATTACCTTACAACAACTTAAAGGGTGTTGATAAAATGAAAGGGGATTTATCGGCATACTTACTGATCTGTCCTAAGGTGATCCGCTGGCATTTCTGTCAAATTGGCATGACATACATCCTCTCTTTTATAGAGTGAGGAGAGAGCCAAATTTAATGAAGGCCAGCTCTTCTTTTGCAAGCCAATGCACAATATTCATAAAGATTTTTAGTGCTCTATAAGAACGCCATCAATAATCCCTGCCATATTCCTGTTCACAGCTGTGGAGATGACACCAGGCTGCTCTGCTGACTCTTGTTTTTGTTGAATGTGGTATTGACGTGTTTGGTTTCTCAGAAATGGAAAATAGATTTTGTCTTTGCGTGGGAATCTCCAGTATCACAGCCATACTGTGATAACTTGTCATGATGCATTACTGTTTCATGTATATTTAACATCTGAATTGTGCTTAAAGCTGGGTACCCTTGTGAAGCTGAACAACTGGCTAGATTCTATGTCTGTCATCAGGTGGGTCCATCTTGCAAGGCCTCAAGCTTAAACGCCAGAGGTTGGCCGCAACAATCAGTGCCATTTGAGGACACAGAGACCACAGCTACATGTGGTTTAGCTGTACTGCTAAACTCTAAATAATGGTGGCCAGTGAAGAGATTAGCATGAATACTATAGCATGGAGCATGGCTCCAGCCCTGCCCTGGGCCTTGTTAACAACGCTCCCTCATGATTGCTGATTCTCTCCACCTGCTCAGACCCGCTCAGCTGCTCCACATCTACTCATCAACCACCACAGAATATCAAGTCTGGTTCAACATCTACTCATCACCAGATCATTGTTTTGGCCACAGTGGTAGACAGCCGGAGCCTTAAACTAAGGTCTTGTATACATGTAGCTGGGTATCTGGGAAACCGCATATATTTTTATACATTTAGGCCTGTCATCTACACAAAACTGCAGTTTTACATCACTAAAAATGATCTTTTCTGAAAACTCTGGCCAAAGTGGAGATTTTGGAAAACTCCGTTTTTGTGGTTTCATGTGTACGCCGGGAAACAGAGTTTTTGGTTCTCAAACGTCATAGCTTGCCCCATGTTTGAATCTCTGGCAGAAGAGACAAAATGATGGAAGTTCATTCTGATTGGCTGGCATGGGTTTCACATCTGAAAAACACTGCCACCTATGGGTTTGGCATGCTTAGAGCAGCATTTAACGGCGGATTTGCCAGTTATGTGTGGACGAGTTTTTTTTCTGTAAACGTGTAAACGATGAGGTGTGGACAAAAGTATTTTTAAAAACAAATGAAGGGGGATATTCATTTTTGAAAATACCCAGCTACGTGTGTACAAGGCCTAACACTGCCCTTTTTGTGCTCTGGGGGTCTCACCTCACCTCACCTGCCTTTTCCTACCTGCTGACTCTCACTCACTCCCAAGATTTTGGAATCAGCACCAAATTGTATCCCTGCCTTGGGCACCAAAATGGCTAGAGCCGGCCCTGAATTTCAGCCTCTATTGGTTGAAATCCACAGAACGGGCACAACATGATGTTTAAAGTGAAGTGTCAGTATAAGGGAGACAGAAAATGTCAGCTACAGCCGTTGTTCTGAGTAATAAAAGTAACCCTGGAACTGGAGGGATATGAAAAATGCAGAGTCTAACCTCTTCTGAAAATGGTATACAAACAAGATTGAGACACCATGAGATTGTATTTATTCCTTAAAGCTGCAGCAAAAAAGAGAGAATTAGGTCTTTAGAGTTACTACAACTCATAAAGCATTGCAACCTTCAACAGAGCCAGGCTGTGACCGCACCATTATATTTATGAATTTAGAGCAAAATATTGCAGCATTACGCTGTATCAATATTTTCCTAAACCTTTTGATGTACCTTGACCTTAGCAAAACAGATTTCCTTCAAGTACAGCTGCATGGTTCATTTTAACACACAGAGATGCTTAAGAATAGAATCCAGTGATCCAGTGTGATCAGAACTAAGCCACTTTACCGCATCTCATCAATTCAGGTTCAGAGATCAAGTTTCTCAAGTATTCTTTTAAGAGGTAGCTCTTTTCATCAAACTTTATCACTGCTGCAGCATCACGTTGAGACTTTTGGCACTTTGAGTCAAAACCCGCCGCTGCTTGCGCTGTTCCTGAGTAAGCCAGATTCACTACAACTGCCAAGTGACTCACCACTCTTACACTCAACATGTCAGAGAAACAGGACTAATGATCCACATCCCACAGCAAAGTGTGTGGACGTGTGGCTCGATATGCAGACATGTGTGCACGACGCTCCCCAGAAAAAGGCTATTCCCTCTGTTTGCTCTCTTCTGATGGCTGCGTTGGAGGGTTATATTCTGCCAGAAGTGTCACAGCACCGGCAAACTTTATTTAAATTCAGTTATACGTGTCTCTCTATGTGTGTGTGTGTGTGGAGATATGTATCACTTTCAGCATGTGTGTGAGCTTGCTTGGCACGAACTCATTATAACTAGTGGGGTGAAAAGAGAACACTGTCATCATCTTGTCTCAGCATGAGCTCCTTTTCAGATACACATCTGAGCATCTGAAAAAAGGGGGAAAGGAATCCATATCAGCAGCTATTTTGTGAGTTTATTAAAAACAGAAATGTAAAAGTATATTTAGTTTGAGCTTACAAACATGAACTGATGCAAGGCTTCTGATTTATGTTCACAGATTTTTCTTTCTCAAACATGGAATTATCAGGGCTTCATTAGTCAAAAATGTTTTTCTAATCACAATAAACAAAATCATTAAAAGTAAATCAGTGATAATGATGACTGTAATCTCATTCTAGTTATTATCATCTACTTTTCCTTGCTCTTCCAGCCTTAACACTTACACTCCTCTCAGCATGGTGGTGATTGACTATTCAGAGGAGCTCTGACTGAGAGGCTTTGTTAGAATTGTCACTCCTCCACCTCCACACAGGAGCTGCATGACTTTGATGCCTTTTTATATGTCAAAAATCAAATGAACTACTGGCTGACGAGCCTATTACCATGCGTGTAGCCACAAAATAACATGCAGGAGCTCATGTTTCCAGGTGAAGGGGAAAGAAGAATTGCACAATTTTGTGTGTGAGAGTATTAAATCTACATCACTATGGGAATGAAGGATTTAAAAAAACCAAGGAACCACACACCATCAGCCACTGCAGCTGCATTTTAGAGGAGGATGTGTACATTTTATGCATTTTTTTTTTCATTTGTTACTTTTTGGATAATTTTGGCTGTGTTCATGTTTATGACATAAGTTTTGGCAATATTGTGTATTTTTATATGATCTTGTTATTTCCAGCTCAGCTCCTACAGTAAGTCTAAAATATACTGTTTACAAGCAAGAGTTACACTCCAGCTGTTAAGAGCAAAAAATGTCTCATTGAAACCCATTAAAACAGGAATTTCTAATCTCACTTCCATTGAAGCGTTATACATGTATTTTATTTTATCTGGTTGTCAATCTGGGCTTTTGCCTTGGAATTGGTCATTTTTACTACTCTCCACCAGATGGTGTCATTTTGAACATATTTAGCATGCTATTAGCCTCATGGCATAATTGCCTACGTCACAGTTTAAGGTTTTCAGAATGAAAGAAAAACACAAATTTTGGCAAATACAGGAATTGTTTTTTTTTTTACTGTCAAAGTAACTTCTACCAGATGTATGAACAAGTTTCTTTTAAAAGAAAAGCCAAAACAAAAGTGACTTAATAGATAACAATAAAGTACATCACTTAGGCATATACTAATTATGGACTGTATCAAACACTCTGATTGGCATCTGAAGAGCAGAGTAAGGTGTATCACAGTTCGGCCAAAAAGTGACTTATGCAGTTTTTCTTCAAGACTAACGATATGGAGAAAAACGTGCTAAACACGCGAAGAAAAACAAAAAACATAAAAATTAGTGTTGCTGCCATTCATTGACATATCCCAGACTGTAATAATTCAGCACAAAAATGCATGTTGTATAATAAAAATATTTTTTTTCTGTTTTTTCATCAAAAACAATTATTTTTATTAGGACAAAAAAATGGCATTCAAAGGGTTAACTTTTTCTTAATTTAGGGAATATTTCACATCAACAATTAGGTCTGTTGTAGGTCAAAGAAAGAAATGATCTCAATGGAAGTAGAATAAGATATTAATTTATAATATCTGTTAAAGCCACATATGTAGGGGTGTAGCTTGGGATTTTGGGCCCCTAGAAACTAAATTACACAGGGGCCCCTTTAGTTGGCCAGCCAAACAAAAAATTTTTTATGAATATCCATGAATCTGAATGAATTTCTGAACAAAAATTTCCCTTTTGACCTTTTTTTTTTTAATTGACTATGGTTGAATAGCCATATAAGCTTGTGTTTTTCCCTCACATTAGTTAATATGTTCATTAGCCCATATGCATAGTATGAAAATATAATTCCCACATTTGAAACATGCTTAGAATGCTGCATAATGTATGTCTTTGCCTCTAACGTTATCCAGCTTACACTGATGTACTTTAGAAAATAACAATACGCCGGGCTCTTTCATGTTTGAACAAAATGCCAACTGTTCAGTTTAATTCATCTTGTTTTCTTACACCCACTTACATTTATGTGCTTTTGATTCAATAATGGCACAAATTAAAATTTGTAAAATAAATAAATAAATAAATAATTAAAAAAAAAAAAGATTAAAAACAAAATTTTTATTCCAGGCTTCTCAAGGCCCCACTCCCACTGTGGGCCCATGTGATCAGTACCCTTTTTCCCCCCTTTATTACACCCATGACAATATGCAGGGCACATTTTTTGCATTTAGTAGCTTGACTGTGTGTGACTAATATTAAAAAAATCCCTGAGTGTTACAGTTGTGCTCATATTATGCTATCTAGCAGGAAAGGATCAATGTTAATGGACTATTTGCTCATCAACCAATGAGGCTGAGCGGTGAAGATTTATCAGAGCCAAGAAAAAGATTTATAGACTTTGTACCTCTGCAGCATTCATAAGGGAGAGATCCACATGTCACAGAGATAAACATGATTAATTGGTGATTCATGAAGAGAGCAAACCAAGGGTGAATTCTTTGGGATCCCACAGGTAGAACAAGAGTAAGTCTAGAGATGTTGGCAACTTGAATCATAATACTCATTTGGGTGGTGCAAAGTAGCTGAGTAGAATCACAGGAGAGTGGTTATGAGTCAGACTCTGAAAATGAATTTTTAGTGGAACACTTTACAAAGTTCTTACTCACCATTCTTTTGGCTTGACCACACCAGTTCATTCATTATTGCAAGGACATTTGCTGTTAATCTTTTCCCAAGTATTGTCCATTCAATGAGATGCCCAATCAGTAACCAGTTGTTTGGTAGAGAATGTAATGTGATTTTGGTAGACATAGTCACTAGAGCAAATAACTAAATAACTTCAAACTTTATATGTTCTTAAGGTACAAAGCACTCCAGGGCCTCTCATTCAATAAGCTTCACAGATCCTGAAAGGAAAATTCAAAACTCTTAAAAATAGTTTGAATAACTTGATTGCTTGGATTTAAAAGGTTTAATGATGTTTGAAGTTCATTTAAAATGATGAGGTGCTATAACCTTGCAAAGCAGATGGATCTGTCAGACTCCATCTCTGTCATCAGGCAAACCCATCTTTCAAATCACAACGTTTGTGCCAAACTAAACCCTATTCAGACAAATCAGAGGAGAATGAGGCGTGAGCAATGGGCAAAGTTTAGTTGTACTCAAAGCCATTTGCAATGGCTGCCAGTGTGGCGATTAACCTGGATGTAGCTTTAGCATAGCGTCAGTTTTACTAGAAGTTGACCACATTTATGTATGAAATGAAGAATAAAAACAAAAATAAAAGCATTTCATGATGTTAAAGATGTTTTTCGCTCTCCTGCCAACCTGCTTCAGCATGAGTTTGTGAGAGTTACAGGGGTAAGGGTTAGTTGTTGTGTGAGTAGGCATGGCTGCAATGGAGGGATCAGCTCAGACTTAGCCACAGCAGCCGCTTTGTCAGAGCTGGACAACATGTCTTTATTACAGCAAGGGCAGAGAGCCACACTGAAAGCTTTTCATGAGGGAAAAGATGTTTTCACTCTTCTTTTGGCCTGCTTTGGCACGGATTTGCGATCATTACAGTTGGGATTTGCCAGTGTATTGTTATGAATGCAACTTAGACAACCCCAATGGATGGAGCTGCGGTCACTGCATCCAAACGTGAAAACACAACCATGAGCTGAGCAGTAAACCAGAGGCGTATAAATGGCAGCTGTGTGTACCTGGTGTGACGTCTGGACCTCGACCACAGCGCCCTTCCTTGGTTACCCGAAAAGCACAGTCTTGGGCTCCCACGAGCTGCCAGCCCCGTCTGGTTGGATTCGTTCAGGTTTTGTTGTGTTGTGGTGGAGAGAACAGTGATGCAGGTTTAAAAACGCACGGGCTAAACTCATGCAGCTAAGCGAGTACAGTGCGAGCTGAACTACCCAAATTCACCTGTTGGTCCATCAGATGTAAGTGTGAAGTAGTCCTTTACGGCGTCTCTATAGCATGGCTCCGATGCTGCTGCAAATCCCCTCTGCTCTCTGTACAGGTGTCCCCAATTTTACAATCAACCGGTTTTCAAACACACAGACCGGAAGTGACGTCTCCCAACACCAACCTGTGTAGCTGGGATTTGTAGTCTTTATTTCCCAGGATTTTCCCGACAATATATTTACAAACAGCTGCTGCATCTCTTTTTAATACCAGCTCATAGTTTCAGGGGAAAAGAAAAGTAAGAAAGAGAAAAGACCCCAAACCTATCCGTAACAGTATCCAGTAGCTGCTCCCTCAGTAGTTATAGCTTCAATGTAGCTGTTGGAAAGCGGCAGTTAAAATCAGAACTGAACCACATTTCTTTTGAAAGCAAGAGCGAGCCACATCAAAAGCTTGTCTTGGCAGAGAAGACATCTTTGCCCATCCTCCGTCCAGCTGTGGCGTCAATTTTATTCACAGGGAAACCCCACCACTGACAATCGAGGCACCAGTTACCTTTTAGCGGATGCATGTCTAGTTGCTCTGATTGGCCTGTCATGAATGTGACAGAATGTTCCTCCAATCACCTTCCAAGAATTTTTTGAGAAGTCATGCCATTCCCCAACTCTTTCTATGGGATCTCTCCCAGATGAATGTCATATACTGTGTATCCATGCAATGCAGATGTAAAACAGTTGATCTGCCGCGTCATGGTTAGATGGGCTAAAGTGTGCATATCAGTGTGCACCTGTGATGTGCAAATGAAAAGGATGGGAAATAAAAATTTGCTTTCATGTTGGCTGTGGCACAGTTCCTTGCATGTGTGAAATATAAACTTTGCATTATGTTTTAAAATAATAGTACTGGTTGTGTTGTCATTTGCAAACATATGAATGGATATCACAGAGTTATAAATGGCAATTCGTGCCTCACCACAGTTGCCTTATTGACCCCAAGCCAATTTTTTCTAGTGCCATCTCTTGACCAGACAGGATTAGGTGTTCTCCATATATTCCAAGGTTTCCTCACCAGGCTTTGACCCAAGAGTAGATGAGCATAAATGCATAGCACAGCAGAAGTTGCAAAGCCATCTGTCTTTGGACAAATTGCAGAATCAAGCTTTATGTGCTTTGCGTCACCATACTGTACCATTATGCCTCTTGGGACAGTCTCCTTAGAGGGTGGGGTCATATATTCCCCCTAGAAGTGGAAGAACTAGCAGCTTGAAAGGGAGGAGTTCATGTAAAATTCATTAAAAACAAAGTCTGAAAGATGTTTGAGCCTCTTAGTGAAATATTAACAGGCTGAGGGAAGTGATGTCCTTTTAGTGTGAACACAGAGCTAAGAGCAACAAACGCACAGGGTGTTGTAATTTAACTGATTTGATCAAAAACATAGTACAGGGTTTATACAGGAATCCTAGAATTGAATTTACTACCTTTTACTACCTCTACAATATTTTACTACCAACACACAATACTTGTGCTCGTAGCTGAGCTTGTGTTTGCAGTTGCACTGCTCTGTGTCGCACCAAAAAACAAAATAGGGAGCTGCTCCCTCTGCGCGCAAATCCGCTGCTGGTGAATGATGGATTCTCAGTGTGATTTGATCAACATAAGACCATTCCAGCTCACATTTATTGGGCCCTATGAAATCCGTTCTATTTTTTCCAAATTTCATTTTAATTTTTTGGAATTCTGTTTTTTAACCTTTCCACTAATTTTACCATAAAAAAGAATGTCTTGTTTATGTAAATGAATTAAATGTTCACTAACTAAATAGAAATAACCTTAAATTTATTGAAAAAAGGCCACAATTGGCCCAGGAGCCATTGTTTGGATAACCCTGATATAAAATCATTATAACCAGTGTAACTGTCAGATATTTCCAACATTTCAAGACACATTCATGTGTATAATCACATCCTAACTGATGTTTATAATGTAAATTAAGAAATCCTTCTGTTCTCTCAGAGTGATAGTAACTTAATAAGAAAGTCACATTGAAGTTAAATGATTAAAAGTAAACCTGTTATCCAAACTTTTCTTTACTCTCTCAATATGAAACAGTGCATGCAGTTTGATTATGTACGTTCTACTCCTGAGTGTAACGGTTCTCTCCTCATCTCTCTCCATCCTCGCTGTCAGTCCATCTGCCTCATATCAGACCGCTACGTTAATCCAGACATGTATTGGCTTGTTAAGCGACCAAAGGGAACTACGTATCTACAGGATGAATTATTGAGCTATTACTCGAATTTAACATCATTTAGACTACAGGACTTCATAAAATCTCGAGTCCGTCCGACTTGATTTTAAGCCTCCAAGGGTTGAGCGGTTTGCCTCGCATGAGGTGAGGCACACCGCTTAGGTGATGTGATGAGGTCAAATAACTCGAAGCACGGATGAGTTTTCTTCAAGGTGCAACATTATGTCCCACAGTACTGCCCCGTATGGGGCTACGTGATGTTTACCAGTGTATCGTGCAGGCACTTTGACATGCTGTTATTGTTTAGGAGGGGGTGGGTTGGCTTTAGTGTTCCTCCGGGAACATATTCCTTAGATATACGTTCCTCTTTGAGAAAAAAAAAACACCGCATTTCAGTCAAATTCATTCAATTTCCGCGATTTCCGCTTTGAATTGTAAATTCCATTTTATTGACCAATTCCGCAACTCCGTCCGCGATTCCATTTAGGCAGACAATCATAGGGCCCCACACTTATGGGTTTTTTTGCACACTTCACAAAAAACTTCCCGGTCATTCCCCATGACCGGCTTAAGCCAGTCTTTAACCACCGGGTCACTGAGCCAAAGTTGTGAAAACTTACATTTTCCCATTGTGTGCATGCGCACAACAGATCAGGCAGCGGAACCAATCGAGGCTATCAATGCTGACCCAGGTCCTGCCGTCCTGTTCACACGTATATTTTATTTTAGATTTTTTTTTTGTCAAACAAACTTAAAAACAAAAATTCAGCATCAATGCAAAAGTCATAATATATTGAAGGGGTGATGAAAAATGTACTACCAAGTAAAATTGGGTTTGTTACCTTTACTACCTTTCAATGGCCTTATTTTGAGCTAATTTCATTTACTACCTTTTACTACCCCGTGGATACGCTGAAAAAGAAAGGAAAATATTGATTCATAAAATAATAGTAATACATTCAAAAGAAAGTATAACGCAGTTTAAGATCATCATACACTCGATGGTTTGGTTTTCATAAAGATGTGGGAAGAAGTACACAAGGGGAGGGTCCGACATCACTCTTTTTTAGAAGCAATAAATCCACATGTTTACCAGAATGTAGCATTTACCTTCAAATAATTTAACATCTAATAACACTCACAGTATACAGTGCATTGAGTCTTGCCCTTACATTTCTATCATTCAAACCTAACAACAAAAAGAAGTATTTGAAACATAACATTTTCATTTATTTGTGAAAGATCTTGAAACATAAAGACAGGCTCTTATCCCTTTTCCTCTAACTGAAAATGGCACGTGCTTAAAAGAGCATTAACCAGGCTCTATAAGCAGTCTCCAGTCTTTGAGTTGTTCTTTGCCCTGTATAATAGTTTTAAAAGCCTTGGAGACTAAGGTAAATCAACCTTGTAATGTGAAAGGAAAGTACAGAAATCCTGAATCAAATGGAGGGCAGAGTCATAATGACCTCAGGTCTCAGGAGGCACATGTGACTGGTCCTCATCATCACATCTACAGGCCCAACCAGAGCAGCAGCGATTACAATAGGAGTCACCCAAATGTTACATTAAGGGTCTTAATTATTGATTGAAAGGAAAGGAAGGCTGGAAATTAAACTGAACTTCACATGACCTGGGGACTGAGGTGAATAGATGAGAGACTTTTACAAGAGACAGGTGGGGGGTCCCCTCTGGCATATTTCTGATGCAAACAGCGCTCTGATGATTTCTAATACATTTTCTTGACAAAGATAGAACAACATGCAACGAGCCTGTTTGTGTCGCATTAGAGCTATCATAAAGACCGATCACAATTCCCTCCCTGCAGGCTTTTATTTGAAACTATCTACACAGGTTTGGCTTTACATCGCCTTGAATCAGGTTGAAATCTGACAATTACTTGTCTCCTCTTCGTCTTTTTGTCTATCAGGTATTTAGCAGCTGTCTGTCATGTAATATCTCAGGACAGGAAAAGGAAAATTGTTCAAATTAAACTACCCAGAATGTTAGACAGTAAGAATGTGGTACAAAACCTCAGTCATATTTTTTTCTTTGCTTTCAAATGGAAAAACATCGTTTGTGATTTAACCAGTGACTGCATGTTTTTCTCTCCAGTTATAGAAGCATTTTATCCACCTTCATGGTGGCCTGGGGAGACTGAAGGCCCTAGTATAATGACTCAAAGAGCGAAAACATTCGAGAAAATGGAGGCACCTGAGAGGACACAGGTCAGCAGGAGGACTGTGCTCCTATTACAAGCTCTGTTGTATCCCCACAGCAGGTAACACATACCAGCTATTTAACTGGGGTATAGGAGCACACAAGGTGTTTAAAGTCTCCCTCTGCTCTCGATGCGTAATGGCTCTTTGAAAATAGGAACACATAGATAACGACAATGATCCCCAGCCTTTGGAAATGCCATTGTCATGTTCTACCACTTGACTAGCCTGCCTGGGTGACTCATCGCTGCCTAAAGAGCCATTTCCTGTCATTAATCTGTGGAAACAGTGATTACAAGGAGACAAAGCATATGAGGATGATGTCTCCCTGTTTCCCAAATGCCACAGGGTAATAAGCAGCAGCAATCATCAATTTCTCTGATTATTCTGAGCAAAAAATAGGCAGCTTACATATTAATGAAGTGCCAAGAGACACCGTGAATTTTTCATTTTTTCTTCCTCATATTGCTTTTTTTCTGGACGCTCTTTAATTGAGTTACAGTACTGTGCAGAACTTTTTGGCATGTTTGGGCCAAAAATTAGGGCTTAAGTAAGGCGTAGATGTGGTAAGTAAGCCGACTAACGGCACCCTAGGGTGGGAACGAGACTGACACAACCCTGGTCATGCTCTGGATGTCCTTTCATATGGGAAAAGGGCATGGGAAAATAATCTGTTGAGAAAACAAAGCCCACACCTTTAGGGTAGTGTGGATGCCCATTTCTGCCAAATAAAAAAGGAAAAAAAATGTGAAATTTGGGCAATTATTAAACAGAGAAAAACATTAAACATTTGTGCACAACTGCACAGACTCTCATTGAGTCCAGCTGCTCTCATGATAACAAATACTTTCCCTGCCTAACAGTCCGTCAGCCACAAACGCAGACATCGTATCTCACTCTGGCGAGTGACTCATTTTAATCTCCAGCCTAATATAATAACTAATTACAAAAATGTGAAATGCCAAACTAATATCAACTAAATTCATTTACATACGATTTAATTTGATGTCAAGAAGTGCAATTATGGTCTTGATCACTTACTTTTAAACGGGACATCGTTTATAAATCCTGTGGCGTTTTTAACTCCAGGTCTCATCAAATGATAAAAATGACTTTAATCACGATAAAACAGATTCTTTCTAACCGAACATTTAATCCTAATGTGGACACAGGCTGTCCTATGACTTGAGAGGCTAGCATTTTTGGTCTTGGCACAGCTTAAAGGCTTCTGAATTGCGCATGGAAATGCGCCACTTCGTGACGCGTGCAGTGATCTCAGCGGGATTCAGAGAGAACAGACACGCACAGGAATGACCCCCCCCCCCCATGGTATGCACTGATCCCAGGTCGGGTGAAATAATCTCAGGGTCAGATCAGATATTGGGGGCAATTTGATTTGATTTTAATTTTTTGATAGGGACGGTGCAGTTTAATATAGTTTCATAACAGAGCATGAATCTGATGTGCTGCACAGAGAGTTTATAGCAATTGCTAATTTCCAACTTTTGTCCCTAGTTGGGCCTTTGAGTAAATAGTTAAGAAAATGTACACTTAAGATCATAAAATGGTTGCCGTTTTAACACCAAAAACAGTCCTGCTGAATGAGTGTTTATAATGAATATTCCAGTCTTGTAAATTTAGCATCAGTGGGTCTTAAAAACTTTAGAAATGCGGATAAAAAAATTACCACCTGATGCAAGGACAGCATGTTTATGCCTGACCTGTTTAGATTAGGCTACTTGCTATTAAATCCTCTGTCTGAAGTAGCTAACTAAGCCATACTCTGTGTGTGGGTGTGTCTACAGTATATATATTATAACATAAAAATACATAATTAATAATAAATTTCAAAAAATAAATCCAATGTCTGGCCCTCGGCTTTCTGTCCTAGGAATATTTTGGCCCTCGGTAAAAAGTAATTGGGAAACTCTGTCATAGAGCACTGGTTCCCAACCTGGGGTCCAGGACCCCCCAGGGGGATACCAAAGATCTTGGGGGTGCTAGACTTTGTCTGCTCTGAGGCTGCCAAATTTAGATTTCCAAATATTGACTAAAACCATGATAAAGCAGTTAAAATCAATTTTAAAGCTGAATTGGTGATGGTCAGCTTCTTTTTGACACTGTTCTTGGTTTAAAATGTGTAAAACCCATAGGCAGACATAAAGGTTAAACAATAGCACTGATTTCTGAAAAAAATTAAACTCATGAAAAATGGCAGTGTGAGGTTTTGGCCCGATGCAAGCTATAACCAATTTATAATCCCAAAGATATTCATATTTAATTTTTAAATGACAGGGCGCTGGGTTGGCTTGGTGGGTGGAGCAGGCATCCATGTCTGGGGGCTGTGGTCCTCGGCATGCTGGTCGTGGGATCAGTTCCCAGTCTTGGCGCTGTTTAGTGCATGTCTTTACTCCTCTTATCCTCCCCATGTCTTCTGTCTTTTTTTGGCTATCCGATCTGAGGAGGCTCAAAAATGATCTTTAAAAAATCTTGAGTGACAAAGTATGAGACAGGGACTGGGAACCCTTCTCCTAAATGGTAAAACATCAACTATAAGACTTTATGGTGGATGATATTCAACAATTAAATTGGCACCCACCACCAGCCAAATGCAGGTACTTTTGAGCATTGTCAGGTGAATTTGTTAAACTTACCAGCCACTGGGTTAGGTAAACAAAAGTGGCCTGACCTAACAGTGATTTTGCTACAGTAAATGACATAAACTTAACCCCTTTTAGTAGTTCTCTACTGGTGTATTTAATAAAGGTATGTTCGACCAATGCCTTGCTTGTCACAAGTTGAAGTCTGGATTTTGGTGTGAGACTGCATAAATCACATACAAAATAGCAGAAAATTGCAGATGAATGTACTTTAGTGTCTTAATAGGAGGCAAAGCAAGCATTTACACTGTCGAATACAGGACAAATAGGTTAAATTCATGGTTTAAACTGAGCAACAATTTGGGGCATCTATGCACCAACAAGTGTATTTTGCATAATATGTGCCCTTTAAATCCACCAGCCACAGTGGCAGGTAGAGGAAAAAGTTAAATTCCAACCCTTTTTCCACACTTTGGTCAATGTTGCCCATCCATCTGGGCAGGTAGACAGTGTTTGTGACCTATAAAAATGCTCAGAGGGTGATTGGATGAACATTTTGTTAAATCTATTAAAGATACAGTGTAAGACTGCACAGTCCTGAGGAGAGAGCTTCAAAGGTAGTCGTCATTGTTCACTATCAGTGTTAAACTCATGCCAGAGCCACTCAAGAGAAGAGAAAAAACACCTTGTCTACTAAGAAAACCTATCTTTTCCTTTTTGTTATCAAGAAATGGCCAGCTACTATAGCCACATCCACGCTAATCTCTTAGTCAGTCGCCATATTTACAGGTCTGCTGTACGACTAAACCATGCCCATAGTTAGAACCATTTCTCCTAAACTGATGCTGATTGTTACGGACATTCTCTGACTGGGGATAATCCATTCAGCTTGAAGGTTTGTAAGACGAATCTGCCTGATGACAGACATGGAATCTGGCCAAACCACCTGCTCTGCAAGGTCACAGTCTTACTTAATATTTATTTAATTAAGTGACCCTGCCTTTTGGGACAGATGTCAGTACGAGAAACAAAACTTGTGCATTGAAAAGATGGGATAAAATGTAAGTTTAGAAAGCATATTTAATTGCAAACCTTTTCAACACTGAGTGCATAAGGGGCTGTAACTAGGAAATTTATTTGTCAAACATGCTGCAGGACCAGGCATGTAAAAGGAACTGGATCTTTTCATGTTTAACAGTGAGAACTTCTTCCACTGATCAAGGTTTAGTCTTATGTGTTCTTGGGCCATTTTTAAATGTGTGATTTTTACAAAAACGTCTCCTCAGAAAGCGATTTAAAACTACAAAGGCATTTTGAACAACAAAGATGTAGGTAGAAATGCCTCAAGAAATGTGTTAAATAAACCCAACACTTACCTCTTCTGGGAAGGAATTATCATTGTTATTCTGTACCTTCAAAATCAATCTGGTTCAAAGCGATTGGATTGCACAGTTAAGGTATATTGTGCTCCTAACTGCCAACTGTAAATTAGTCTGCTGAAGAAAAACTGCCCCATTTTCTAATACAAATTTTTCACCAAGTCTGGAGTAAGGGGATCTATTTCTCAAGGGACTGATTTTTCACTTTGAATTACTCCTGCGGTCCATTCATCTCCTGGCCAATAAAGCGTCAGATCCTGCAGACGCCTTGTCATTTTGGAGATTCGGTGTCAGATGTGACGAATGCCATTTCATCTCTCAGTTAACATGTTTCTAATGCTCACGGCAGACTTCAGCTAAAGGCCTAAAAGTCCTGCAGAATTAAAAGGAAATAAAAAAGTAGGATATATTCAGAGCAGCTGCAGAAGAAGAGCAACTAATACATCTATGTGACTGCTTTAACTCCAGGGCTCTACTCGTATTGGAATATTTTAAATAGGGCTATTCCTCTCCACAGAGTGAATCGATCTCGGATGTTTTGGAGCAAATGGAAGTCATTTGCTGATATAAGCTGATGCAAACTGCATTGAATAAGTTGTTGATTTGTGATTGTAGTAAAAGTTCAGTCATAATGAAGGAATATTAACATAAACCACAAGGCATTTTCTAGATAACCACTTTAGTCATCACCTACACAATACAATATCTGGGAGCAGTTGGGGGAGTCTGCAGTATTTCATACAGTAAATAAAAACCTTGTAGAAGAAGCTGCACAAAGATATCAGCACCTGAAGCTATCAGCTACCTTTTACTCAAGACACAGGATTTAAGATATGTTTGCTTGTTTTTGTTCTTTCAGAGGTGTTTGTTTCAGCAGGCGAAGATGGCTAAAAAGACACTGAGGGAAAAAACATCAAGATGGAGAAACAAAGAGGGTGAGTTCTGGTTTTTAGTCTTTTTGAGTGGGTTGAAGAGGAGCTCTGATGTACTTCTAAGGGTGGTAATTTTGTAAAATTAGCCTCTGTCTCTGTAAGTCCTCATTTCACCTCAGACAGTTACATAATATACTTCACCACAGTGGTGCACAAAGGCTGCACAAGCTAGATGCTGCATTATTAAAAAATCAATGCATGCATACAAGGCAAAGTTTAAACTTTAACCTCCACATAGATTAATGTCCATAGGGTTCGGTCTACTGGCAGGAGCTTCACCCACTGGATCCACCTCTGGGTGGGTGGGGGGCTGCCTGGAGCAGCTGGAGACATCAGATCACAAAATCACACAAGAGCTAGTAATCTTTTGTGAGATTATATGATATCAACCATGTGTCAGTGAGAACAACAGGTTGACTTATTGCTCATCAAGAGGGATACGAAATTATTTTATTGAGACAATGCAGCTTGTTGCTGCAATTTCAGTCTGTTGCACTGAATCTGCATAGCTTTGCATTTTATTACTTTCAGCTGAATGAAAAACAACTTCCCCAGTCATGTATTTTGTTATCAAAGCTTAAAGGAATAGTCTTAAGTCTTGTCTTATTCTTGTGAACCCAAGTCTCATCTTCTCTGGTCTAGTCTTGTAAGCTGAGTGTCCCATCACGCCCCTATTAAAGGGTTTAAGTTTTCTAAAAAGGAGGAGTTAAGGTAAACACAAGATACAGTACCTGTGTTTAACTAAACTACTTTACTACTATTATTTTACCCTTACTATTTGCCTCCACAAGTCAAATATTAAGGGTGTTATGTCATATAAAAGCCTGGGGTTTTCCACCTCCAAGATCGGTCTTTCTTCATCCATGTGGTCGTAAAACCTCCAGGACACTCTGACTGACTGATGGCTCATGGTTTGGGCCACTGGTTGTGATGTAATGTTGATACAGTGATGGAATTTATATGCATACATCAGGTGCATGAAATACATATGCAGCACACATTGGTATCATATCACTGCATATTATGTGCTGTGTTATGTTCTAGTTGTGTCAGTGCTGTCTCTGCATAGATTCATCTGGATCTTTGGTAGTGGTAAACTGCTTCTGCTTTTACATTCATTCTTATTCTAATAATCATCTCATATCTCAAAGTGGATCTTAAAGTGGACAAATTGAGTTGTTATTATCACCTATATATACTTTCATACATCACGCTTCTCACCACCATTATTTGTGCTAATGCTCGTATTACAATGATAATTGCTTCATCTACTAACATTATTCTTAGTTCTATAATCATCATTAGAACAGTTCTGTTGAATCTCAGAGCAGTACTTCTTCACTGCTATATTTATTTATAACAGTTCTCATTACCATCCTAGCTGCTGCCATTCTTCTGTTCTCTGTTTTCTGTCCGTCACAGCTGTTCCTGATAAATTTGCTAATTTTTTTCACAGACTGCGTTAATCACCATGAGCACAGCACTAGCTGTATTTAGCCCCTTAAAGTGGCAACATAAACCTTCCTTTACCATAGGGCAGGGTTACTGAGCTGACCAGCCTCTCTGCCGAAGTTGTGCTGGGGTTAGATTGGACTAGAAGGAGGGGTAGGGGTGGGAGAAAAGCAGGAAAAGGACAAGAGAAACAACAAAACAACAAATGAAAGACAATTTTTCAGCAGTTGTGGCCATAAACTTATCTAAATGACAATGGTAGCTGTGCTGTATTATAATAGGTTATAGTCTTTTATTATAATATTAATGATTAACACTGATCTATTATTGGCCACAACAGAGAGTAAGGTCTAGACCTGTTCACTTCGTTAAATGTCTCAGGATAACTTTGGTTATGAAGCGGCTCTAAATAAGCATTGATTGATTGGTTTATTGATTGATTGATTGAAACTCTGCCCCTTATGTGGGTGGGCTGGCATAAACAGGCGATAGCTCCATGTGACACTAATATGCATACTACAGTATAATTGGGTTTGTAACGTGTAGACTGGCAGAAGTATGCTCACTTTCAAAGTTGTCAGAAATACCCATCGATAGGGATGAAAGACCTTGTTTCAGCTTTGTTTTTCCATCCACATCTTGATTGTAACTAATATATTGATTTCAGCTTTGTAAACAACAGTGGCAAAGAAAATTTATCTCATCTTTTCAGGCGTACATTTTACAAACGTAGAGCTTCTAATGCCAGTACATATTTCCTGTATATGTTTACTTGTGGATATTTCCTCATAAAAGCAAAGCAGCAGAGTTTTTTCAAACTGAATGATAAATGCATCTCTCCCTATGAGTAAACAACAAATAACAACAGATAGGTCAGAAACAAATGGCAAAAGGTTAAAAGCAAACACCAAAACCAGAAATAGGTGCAAAAAAATAGAAGACAACAGGTTAAAGCAAACAAGGTAGTTTTTGACAAAACCTCATCCTGCTTCCTTTTAAAAGTGAAATGCATCAGTCATTGAAACCTTTGCCATATAAAAGGTCTTTTTGGGCAGTACAGAGTTAAACACTTCATCTGAAAGCTTCCCTACAGTGACATGTTCATGCATTAAAAATCATCGTAAAGACGTAGCCAGTGTTTATGCGGTCGGCCTTGTTTGCTTTTCTTGAACTAACAGCAGTAATAGCACGTACAATATGTTGGTTTTGTTTCTTTCCAGCTTGTAATTCACACAGAGAAGTGTCTAAATAAAGCTGAGCCTTAATTTGAAGGATGTGCCACATTGAAGGAAAGGCAGAATGATAAAATGTTTTCTCTGCCTGAGAGCTTAGAAAACCTCTTTTCTGTGTTTGAGTTTTTGCCTCTGTTCTATCTTTTGTCTTTTGGTGCCCCTCTTTGTTATTCAGTGACTAGATCACAGAACAGCTCCCGTTTTGATGCTCAGGTTGTCAATAAGAAGTCAGAGTCAACAGTTTTGTACAGTAAAGCCTTGTATCCCTCAGGGCGGTGTGCGCTCACTGCTGCTGCTGCTGAGCTGCGTTTTGTTTGTTTGTCTCTCTCTCAAGTTCTCGTGTGCATTCCCCCGAGATATGGACATTAAATTGCTTTTCAGTTCAGAAGCTACTCCGATGCATTAGAACTTGTAATGGACTTTGCTCTTGGTGAAGGCATCAGACGGCGTATTGATTGTGCCCACTGGGTACAGCTGAAACTGCTTCACACCTCTGAATTATTCATGTCTGTATCACAATTATTGTCCTAATTGTAACAATGTTTGGACAGCAAACTGGAAGGAAGGAATGGGAACTTATTTAGTCCTTCTCTCTTCCTCTCTGTCTGCCCTCTCTTATTTGAAACGGGAATAGTAATGTGATCATTTTTCCTACATTATAATCGTATCCATTATGAGGATGATAACTTGTGTAGCCTGAAAGGCAAACAAAGTTTTAGATGGATCACGCCTCTTAGTTTTAATTAAAAATCACAGACAGCTTAATTGCGCTGCAGTTGTGCTCTACTGGCCCGCGATTGCTTCAGAAAGTGAAACGAGATTGTGAGAGGGACTGACGCAGATATTGCTATATGCACTTCTCGCCCCATGTCGCCCCATCATGTCCGGACTTTGCAAACTTTTTTCTACAAGTTTCTCATCCCCGTGTAATGAAGTCTCCTTGAAGGAAGACTCTTTAAATCGTACTCTGATGGGTGCAAACTTCGGGGACAAAATGTCACTTGAACTCATTCTGTATGCACCTGAGAGTCAGGAGAGGTATTTAAACCTCCTCTGCTCTTTGAGACTATTTTGTCATATTTTGCATCTCGTGAGATAAGAAGCTCCCGAAATGTTCCTCAGCAGAATTATGTATTTCTGAATTGATAATGCTGCTCGGAAGCTCAGTGCAGGCCTTTAACTATGTGTAAGATGGCATCCATATTTATGAAAATATCAGCCTCTGGCTTACATTTAGCTGATTGTGCACTTCCACATGCAGTCCAGTTTAGTCATAATTCATCATTATGTCTTCAAATTGTGGCCACCCCATCCCTTCACCATCTTCCCCCACTTGATCCTGGATGTATTGACTCATCACTGAATTTAATTGAAACAGTTAAAGCAGCAAAGGCATTGATGGTATGATTTTAACTCTGTGAACCTTCCTGAAGGGCTTGTTAACGCTGCTGTTGCTTTGAATATTTTGCTGCTGACTGTCATAGTCAGTGTGTTTACATGAACACTTAGAGGTCACTTAAATGGACTGACATCCTTGTCAAAGTAAACAAGCTCTGGGGGAGACTTGTATATTAATAAACTCTGCTAGTGGCGATATGTCCCTCCAGCTAGTTACTTGAAAACCCTCTTACAGTTCAAATTTGATAGGCAGAAGGGTCTACGTTACTTTAATTCATCAGTCATGAAGAAGTAGTAGCCATGGAAACAGTCAATTAGTGGAGGCCTAGCGGAGACTAGATCATCTTGCAAAAGAATTTTTTAGCTGTTACAGAGAGCCATAGGGCACACTCACACTAGGCAATCCATACCATGCCCAAGCAAGCTTGAGCCCCAAAGTCCACTTTTTCTGACTATTGTGAATGTTCCAGACCGTGCTCAGGCACGGCACACATTTTAGCCCTGGCACAGGTGGAAGGGGTGTACTTCAGCACATTATTAGGGCTTTTCACAATGACTTGGCTGCGCTAATCAAAACCAAGTTTGGACACTCCAGGCTATGCAGAACCATGCCCAAAATGGTCCTGCTCTAGAGCGGGGCCCAAGCACGCCTCCGAGTGTGCCGCAGCAGTTTGTCATCATTCAGGTTGCACCTCGCAGACGTGTTTAAGTAGCAACCACTACACCAAACATAGATGCACTCTCAAACAGGTAGCTCGGTTGTGGTGTAAAAGCAACCCCTGTCGCACTGGGCTGCCAAGCCAAGTCAAATGAAGTAGCGCCAAGCCACCCAGTGTAAAGAAAAAAGCCCCATGTGATTGGTTGCCCACATGCACAAGCACAGGATGCAATCTGCATTTGATATATAATCAAAACTATCATTCATTTTAACATTTAAGCAATGGCAGACCAAAACAATGCAAAATAAACTGCAAATAGAATAAACCTGCTGTCATTATATGTGATGGAAGCCAGATAAAGTTCCTGCAAGTCGGCATTCCACTGGTTGAGAAAAATGGATACAAAGTCGTTTTCTTCAAAATGATCATTTTCCGTTTTTTTCTCATTTTATGCAAGTCAGACATTTAAACTACTCATTCGATGGAAAAGTAACACAAATGTGATATTTAAAAGCGTTAATTTTGTGTTTTAAAATGCCCTATTCTTGCAGTTGCTGCAAGGATAATGAGGGGAGGAGAAAGCGAAACTGCCGGGTGATAATTGGCCACTTAGTCTGCCATTGTTCCCAGTTTCGCCCATTGAGATGGACAATAACAAACACCGCATGGCTCAAACGCCACCCCCTCGGCACGTATACAGCTGTTTCTAGTTATCACCTTTAACAACAAGCCTCAAGATGCACCCTGCAGTGAAGAAAAGTAGAAGAGACATGAAGAAGCAGCAAGAATTATCAACAGACTTGGGACAACTTCAGGATCACTCAACAGTGAAAGTTGGATGAAGGCGGATTTCCTATGGGAATATTTTGATGAGCGTCACCAGTCCGATTCAGAAGCTTGGTTTGGGTGGACTTCATGTAAATGTGGCCCTATTGTTCACATCCATCTCCTGGCCTGCCTGAAGGTAGGAGAAGTCATGAAACTTTGAGCCTGGTTTTCTCAGAACAAACAGGAACCAGAAGTTAACATTCAAATGAGCATATCTTTGTAAAATATGCTCAGATTAAGGTGTATGATGTGTTTGAAAGCTTGGAATCTACACTTTCATAATGTGTAAAAAAAAAAAAAACTCAAAAATGACCTCAGAAGACTTGCAGGACTTTTTACCAGCTTTGGTCACATATCTGTTTATTTCTTCATAGTGCCATCTCTGTTATTCTCTGGTGTCTTGTAAACTGCATGTGTCACGTAATAATGTGATACACATATTTTCTAAGGGCTTGGTTGGGCGTGGAGCTGCGTGACCCTCAAGTTCCACATACACTATCTGCACAAAACACAAAGTGCACTCAGGAACATATTGCTCCTTCTATAGTCAATCTTTGTAGTTCTACAAAAGCACCAGTCAGTCTTCTGCACATGCTTTACTTGCGGCAGTTAATAAACTAAAGACTGACTCTGCCATGGGCTTTTGTTATTAGTTGGTGCCAAAAAAGTTGGAGTTCTGGATCTGCGCCTGGTCCATCCTGATTTCACAACTCCAGCCAACCACAACTATCGGACTGCAGTTTGAGCACATAGATATCGAGTTTTGGTCTTCTGTCATAAATGTTATAAAAGTGTCATGTCATAAAAGTTGTAGAGTGAATGCTGACACTAGGCCACCACTGTCACAGAGTTATAGACAGCTGGAGCAGAAGCAGAGAACGTATCTCCCTGTCTCCCGTGGCCGGAAAATATTTCGGGGGGGGGGGGTATCAGTAGCAGGGGGGTAAATCCCCCAGCAAATCCCTCCATGTGAATCGCTTTGACATCAGCATGGTGCTCTTAGAGGTGGGACTGGCTTGCTTTGGCTGCGCAGGCACAGCGCAGCCAGACTGGTGATGGAAAAGCAACTCAGCATGGCTTGGTTTGGCGTGGCTGAAATTCGTAGTGGAAAAGCCCCCTTAGTTTAGCTTCATGGATTTCCTACATCAGTATGCAAGCTTACATGAGAATATAAATCTTCACCAACACTGCACACAAGGTAGTAAGTGGCAAACTGTTCACCAGCTCTCATCAGTTAGAAATGATCAATTTAGAGAGCATGCTGGTTATGGATCTTTCTTTTCTAAAAAGCAGTCAGTTTTTGGCCATAAAGCAGAATGTCTTTGTTGCCATCTTGCATCTTTTCTCTTTAGCCAGCGCTACCACGCTAGTTCCAATATGCCTCTCCTATTTTCCAGCCTCTAATCTGCAGCTCTGAACATCTCTCGTTCTAACATGTAGTCTGATTTGTCTCGTTCAGGTTTGAGCCCTAGCGTGATGCTCTGATACAATGGGTTGAAGTGTCCTTTAATCCCAACATTGGATTAATATGTGCTGGCATCTACAAGAGCAAAAGTAACATTTTTACATCAGAGGCTGTCAGAGACTACACATTCAGGTATTAGATTTCACTGTTACTTGATAAAGCTTTGAAATGAAGTAAAAACAACATTTTGGAAGCAGAAAACACACAAGGCATTATCTGATTTCCCGGTGTATGCACATTTCAAAGAAAAAACTAAACAGTCTTTTGGGAGATTTCAGCTCCCTCAATGTGAGCTGAGATTAAAAGGAGTATTGATTTTCCTACAATAAAAAAGTCTTTGTTTTTTCCAGCTTAATGCTCCCAGAGCGCAGTTTTAAAAATGTAGCCTCAGCCTTAATTTGCTTACATTCCTCAGCTATCAGAAAATAACAGAGAAACACTCCTGCAAACACTAAGCCAACTGTAATGGTTTTAGATTACTCATTTACATATTTGTTTTAAATGCATAATCACACTTTTCATCTTAACTTGTTATGGTTTGATACTCTAATGAATTTTGTAATGCGCTACGTTTTAGCTCCTTTGTTTCACTAAATGAAATAAGAACAGATTATTTTTAATTTTTCTTTTTACCTTACCAAAGCACATTATCAGGATACACACTCAGACAATCTCACACCTTACACATGCACTTACCTGTATTCTGATTATATGAAATAAGTTTTATAATTAGTCTTACCTGTCTTTCTGGTTTGTAACAGTTATGAACTGTGTCAAACGTGCACAAAATTTTGAAACTTCATTTTTATCAATATGTGGCATTAATCAATGAATATTTAACAGATAACATTCAGTAAAGAGGTGGTTGTAGCAGAATACGTTTCATTCAATATGTGGCATACCCACAGTTTAGGGCTCTTTAGCTTTATACCATGCTACAGCATGGTAGCCTGTAGTCATTCTGCTCCAAGCCTTACCGCACCTGAGCATGTTTACTACTGGCACTCATCAGATATGACCTTCTAACACTCCTGGATGATTGTCGATTATATGTCACATCCACATTAAATACCTTTATTTATTTGTGTACACAAGCATCCGTATAGTACTGAAGCCCAACTCCAGGGCCAGGGAAATGCTTGAGCATGGAGGAGCACTCACACTAGTCAAAGATACAAGACTTTAGGACTCAAATGTGTTTGGGAACTGAACACACTGGCTAGACTGAGTGCATCTCAAGTGTGTATTTCATTTATATTTTTCTTGTAAAGAATTTCTCTGTCATGGCAGACAGAATATTGGCATAAACCACCCCTCTCATTAAATTTCTCTCTGAAAGAGCCAGATCAGGAAGCGAAGGTATTTATTCCAATTACAAGTCCATGTAAAGAAAGCTAATGTTGATCAAAACACAGAGGGAGAGGTGGGGGAGGAAGAAAAGTAATCTAGTTTGTTTTTGTCAGAAACTGGTGCTTAGGTGAGACATCTACTGGACATCTAATCTGAAAGTCACATCCAACACCTTTTTTATCTGTTGTTTGATTCTTAAGTAGAGATAAAGATGTGCAATTTATCTAATTACTTATATCAGATTAGAATGATTTCCTCTTTTCTTTTAGAGTCTTTGGACTAAGCTCCAAAAGATTGAAATTCTTAATCCTGACTAATCTCAGAATTTCTGAGATTAATTTTGATTAATTGCACCTTTTTAGCACGTTTTATAATCCATACTTTTGCATTTAAACTGTTTTTTGTTTCATTTTTTACTGTCTAAAACTAGAGGTAGTTGACTTCCTGTTTTGATACAGACCTGCTATTATTAGTAGTTAGAAGATTTTAACATGAACTTGATCATGTAAAAATTAACTTGTTATTGATTAAAAAGGTTATAAAGGAACAATGAAAAAGGTCCAGATGCCTTTGACTTCCACTGAGCTGTTATTTTTTTAAGAGGTCACATATGCAAAATACACTTTTTTCAGGCTTTTCTAGCAAAAATATGTGCAGCCGACCAGTCCACAATCCCCCAGGAATCAGAACAATCCATTTCCTCCCCTCCTCTTTTTCTCCACCTTTCAGAAAATTTGTGCACAAACAAGCCGTTCTTAGATTTTCCCCTCATGATGTCATGTGGGGAGTTAGCACTGCCCCCATGTTCAGTTGGCCCTCCCCTCCTCTCCTGATCAGCCAGCTGAGAGGAGAATCAGGTGAGCCACATCCATTAAGTCACATCCTCTCCTGAGAGGGGCGGGGTCAGGGGTCAGGAGCAGAGTCAGACAGCTTATTAACATTTAAATACATGGACACAGAAACAGCTCAATCTGAGCAGGGCTGAAACAGAGGAGTTTTTAGACATGCAAAAATCCAATACTGGGGGTTTTTTCAGCAACACACTTCCAGGCATGTTTTGGGGCCCTCTGAGAACAACATAAACTTGTCTTAAAGGGGTAAAATATGTGACCTTTAAGTGAAATAAGATATTAAAGACCAGTAGTGGACTTCTTTTACATCACTGTGGCAATGCTGTGAAACACAAGTCTAGAAACTGAGCAGACAGGATCCAAAACGCATAAGAAAACCCAAGGTCAGGGAAAGAAGGCTTAGGTGTTTTCCAGGCAGAGACAAGGTTAGAAAGGCTGGGACTGGCAGGGTTGGTACCGGGTAGTCAATCTAATGGTGAGCTCTGGAAAGTCTTGCATGAGGGCTAAGAACAATCCAGCAGAGTGCGAATGAGCAGAGGTGGCTTAAAATTGGCTTGATTGAACATGAGAGGCAGCTGAGAGTGCAGGTGAGTAGAAATGGCTGACAAGGCTTGCGTGGCTGGCTAGCAGAGTAGAGCAGAGGCAGAGTGAGTGGAAAAGTACTGAAAGAAGCAGGCGGGCAGAGGAGTGAAACTGTGACAATTTTTTTAAATTTGACATAAGGTTTAGCGAATCTATGTAAGAACTAAATTCTATCATGAAGATATTAAAGTATTGGATGGACTTGGTGAACTTGGCTTTATGTGTGTGAATTTGCCTGATAAAACTGTAAGATCACCTATGAACCATAAGGATTTGTTTTTAAATTAAAATAGTCTGATAATGTCATTTGGACTTTTTAGAATAGTATGCTTAAGTTTTGTTGTATTTTTATTTCTCTACATCTTTCAAAAAATGTGTACAGGCAGTGGCAGAAAAGATGTAGAATTTTCTCAGGCTCATTACCACAAAAAGTGCATTTAACTCATTGACGTATATATACGTCAAAGTGTTTATTCGGCGGCTGGCACAAGGGGGCGCTCTCACGCTCCCTGTGAGTTGTTTTGGGGGTCGTGGGATACGTAGTTGGAACACGGAAGAGACGGTAGATCAAAGCCACAGAGAGCAGAGCGATCGGAAAAGAGGTAATCTAAGCTAAAACTTATATAATATTAAGTATCGGCACAAAATGCTCCCCAAAAAATCAGTTGCTCACTGAAACCGACAATGAACTGAGCAACATCAAATCCAGGGATCAGCGCAGTCATTCATCTGCCTCGGCCAGCCAAGAGGCTAAAGAATGCTGCGAGGTCTCCCCCATGCGTCGAAGAAAAAAAGCATCTGCTAGCCAGCTTGATACATACAGCAACAAAACTTCAGAGACGGACTTTTCCAACGCAGACTCTGAGGAATGGCTGCTGAGTGAACGGAGCAGATCTTGTTCTCCATCCCAGAGCAATGGAGGTAAGTTAACTTTAGGAACCGACTGATTATTCAGCCAAGTTTACTGATTGAACTCACGCGTGATTTCAGAAGCGGACTTGAGAGAAGAGCAAGACCCATGCAGTTCTGCAACACCGTCTGTTGGCAGAAAAAGAGGTAAGAACAAAAAAATTTCTATATCATAGATTATATATTATATATATAATATATAACACATTATATATTATATTACTTCTATAATTTACAGGCATTGCCAGGGGACACGCAAGCAGGAGAGGACGTGGGTGTATTGGGGGTCCCGTGTATTTGTATGTTTTATTTATTTTTATTTATTCACAGTGCTTAACAAATTTATTAGACCACCTGTCATATTTATCTCATAGACCATCCAGCATCATGAAGTGCTTTAATGTGGACTCTTTCATTTTCAGTGAGCTCGCCATGTTTTACTATTTTGAACAGGAATGAGGAATTTCAAATTGAATTCACCTTTTTATACCCAAATTTGAGCTGGCTCACTGGGCTTCTCTGAGAAGTCAGAAATTAATCAAGCATAACATTCAACCACTAAAACTCATTTTTCTGTTCAGGAATGACAGTAAATAACTATAATTTGACATATTAATCAAGAAATATTAATGTACTTTACTATTTTTTCAGGGTTTTTTTGTAAATCAGTACATTTTAAAATTCATGGATAACAATAATAATTATATTTTAGCATTAAAAATATCATTTGGGTTAAAGAGCTTCTACATATTGGTGTATTAACCATTGCAGAAACATAAAAAATGATTTTTGGTAATTACCAAAGCTGTTAATTTAGGGTAGCTGTGGCATAAACCTTACTTTGGATGGTGGTCTAATAAATTTGTTAAGCACTGTATTTATTTTACAATAAAACACATTTGTAATACAATTTTCAGATGTCTTTTATGTCATTGAAAGCAAAATTTTAACATTCAAATCATTGTTCTGCTTGACAGACTCTTTCACAAAAATGTATTTTTCTCAGCTTTCTAGAAAAAAAAGTGGTCTTTTGTTGAAATTAGCCTCTATTCAACTTAAGATGAATCAAGAATGGAACAAGCTGCAAACAAATGTTTTTTTTTTCCTTGATGTAATAGAGAGTTTGTTCTTTCATTTGAGCTATTCGGTGTTTTCAGAGTCATAGTACAAAATATTCTGTGGGTCTTGAAAGATGACTCAAAATGGCCAAAAACACTGGCACAAGCCACTTTCCATTTTATTAAAGGGCTGGCACTCACTGAGTTAACATGTATGCCTGCAAACTTTGAAATCACTGCATTACAAGAATAAATATTATACAACATTTGAAATGAACTTCATTTAATGAATAGAATTATGATGGTAAGTAATGATGCAATGCTATATAACATGTACATCCAGCTAACTGTCTTACTAATGTGTCTGACAGCTAAGCACAGTAGCTCTGTCATCTTTGATGTATGTGGTGATCAATAATGTTGAAATGTGCAAATGAGCCCAGAGCAGTCACAAATTCCAAAATACTGAATAAGCATTAGGCCAGCTCCCTCTCTTACAGCTAAAAAGCAGCTAAAAATGTGCTCAAGCTTTCTCCTTGGTGCATTGTCTGACACTGAATGCCATGTTGATGGATTTCTATAAACAGAGGTAAGATGATTAGTGTGCTGATGCAACAAGGTCAGCTCATTCACCAGCAGACTTTATGCAACACAATGACAAGCAAGGTTATCAAAGTGGAAACTACTTCCTTCTACTCTGCAAGTACAGTAAATCTACGTATTTGTCCCATTTAATGACATAAAAAGCCTGATGCAAAACTTTACATAAGCCAACAACAGAGGGCTGTTTAAAAAATAATGACGGCAACCTGATTTCTCCAAGTAGAAAGTGCAGGCACACACAGTAAAGTCTGTGTGTGTCGGAAGCTTTGAATTGTCATTGTGAGGATTAATAAAGAATGAGCTTCTTTAATGTTTCGCCTGAGTGAGCTCATAAAAGCCGACATGCGGTGAAGGAAGAGATGGAATACAAATAAACCGGGGCCCCAATAAATGTCACTACTTCCCTTTTTGTGTTTGCAAGGCATGCAGGAAACAGGACACTTGGGTGTCCACGATAGGCAGACAGGAGAAAGCGGCAGGGAAACAAATTCTGCACGAGCTTGGCAAAGGGCACAGCAAAATGCTCTCAATTTGTCATACACAATTTGGCTGCCAGTTTTCAGGGAGCGGGAGGAAAAGGTTGTGTTTTTCTATGTAAGGCATGTGCTTTATCTGATTTCAGTCTGTCACTGAAGACTCACACAGAATCTGATTGCAGAAATGCTAGAATGAGCTTTTGTGAACGTGTAAAACACTTCCCCCATCCATGGAACAATTTGTCATTTTTCTCACTCGAGCCCACCTTCCCCATCCACTTCTTCTATTTCTGCATGATTGGCTTTTTAATTTAAATCTTAAGGTACCATTTTTTTGCAAAACTTTTCATCTTTAGCTGATGCCTTATCAGACTTTTCAGTCATTTCATAAAAACCCTATCTGTGTTTTGAATGCACCCTTGTTGTATAAAATTGGTCTGTGTGGGCAGTGAGGTGGACTCTGGTCAGTTGGAGTTCAGTAATTGATGGGTAAATCTCGTTCGTACAGCACAGATTCCTGCTGCAGTCCTGCGGGCTGAAATGTAAAGTGAGCAACCTTTTTTGACCCTGACCTTTGCAGAAAGAAGCTCAGTCATCAGCTTTATTTTTCAGTGCTGGGTTCATCAAGTTTGTCATCTTTTTGGCACAGATGAAGTTCAGAACCAAACAAACACTGTGATCCTGGTGGAGCTGATGATATTCAGCGTTTTATTTTCTTTTAGTTCTGTATGTAGGAGGTATTGTCCCTGTGTATGCCCGATGTTCATTTTACAAGTGTGTTTGTCACCACTTGACCCACCAACTATGGTGTGACATTTATTTGTTTTCCTTTTTTCAGATTTTCTCAGAGGATGATGATGATTCAGGGTATTCCATGAGCACCAGATGTCAGCCAAACAGCCAACTACTCACTTTATTACAGAGAAAATCCATCTCCAGGACTGGGATCAAATCAAAAAATTTCTTACTTCATTTATCTCTGAGGTGAAAGTTGGATTTACTCTAATATTTAGTGACTTGTTGTTCACACATATAAGCCGGGTGGGAAGGATGATTGACAAACCCCAGTCATGCTCTGGATATCCTTGCATATTACCAGGGCCATAGGAAAATAATCTTTTGAAAAAATAACAAAGTCCACACCTTAAGAGGTGGATGTTTGAAGTAGAGCCTAGTTTCCCAACCTAGGGTCCCGGACTCTCTTGGAGGGGTGCCATAGATTTTTACAATCTGAGGTTGTAAAAATTAAATCTGCACATACTGTCTAAAATCACGTTATAACACCCAGGAATAATTCATACAACGGCCTTTGGGTATTAACATTTGCATATCAGGTTATTTTGCTTGGATTTAAAAAAAAATGATAGATATTCATTTTTGACTGCAATATTTCACTTTTAATGTGTGCCAGTCCTGGTTGTAGCATAACTAAAGGCCAGAAATATATATAATATGATAATTTAACTGGACGCCAGACAGACAATTAAGTCTATCATTTAAAATCTCAGGGTGGAGAAAAGATATTTAAGGCCTAAAGAAAATAACAATTCCGCTACAAAAGGAATGAAGGCCAAGAATCAGTTATGTCTCTTTTTCTCTTTGCTTTTAACCAAATTTCAGGGCAACAGAACTCAAAAATCCTTTAAGGACACGATTAACAGTACAACAACACAACACTTTTCAATTAAGGCAGATTTCTCAATGCATTTCATCAATTTACAACATAAATCAGTTCATTCAGGGAATGACCCCAATTGTCCCAACAGTTCAATATAATTCAAATGCCCCACAGCACTAACAAAACAATTTCAGTGTTCCCAAAGGTTCATCAGACCATAAATCAAATGTCCCTCACCCCCAAAAGTTCATGCAAAATTAAATGAAACATTCCTCCAGCGCAAACAGTCCATAATTCAAGCGGTTCTCAAGCGAAAACAGTCCATGATCAAAAGCCCCCTCACCCAAGGGTTCAAGCAAAATCAAATAAAATATTCCCCAAGTTCAAACAAAATCAAAACCCAATGTCCACTGGTCAAGGCCTCTTCAGCCAAAACCAAAATGGTGTATGTGTGTGAATGTCAGGGTATATGGGAAATAAAAGTGAAAGATAGATGTGGGAGAGAAGGTAATGGGTAACTTGCGGTTAGAAGAGTCTTAACATCCAAGACTGGAGGGTAATCCGGCCACAGAAGATTTCAGTGCCACCACGGACACAGGATCTCACACTGCTCCAGGATTTCAGATTCCCACTTTTTGAAGGCTCCAAAGTAAAAAGCTAACATGTATTTTAACCACTCTGGACTTTCTTTGAGATTTCTTTTCTGTTTTTTTAGCAGATAAATCATTTCTTTTTACTAGTTTTTTTGTATTTGCACTCCTTCTGTTCTTTCACTCTTCCTCCAGAAATCCATTGTCTCCCTTCTTCTCCTCACTCAGCTCACAGGTGTCTACAATTACGATCCCTCTCACTACTCTGCTGTGCAGCAGAAATCACCTGTCTGTCACATGGGGACTCAACTTTTTTAGATACAAACTGGGGGGCTCATCGCAAAATGGTTTGGGAACCACTGGCCTAGAGTACCGTCTGGGCAGGTAGTAGGTTTGCCTCAAGCAACTGTGGATGTGTTGTGGATGTCCCAAGAGGCTGAAAACTGTAAGCAGTTTCAGGGCGTACCAACAGGAGTGAAAAGGCCTGGACATAAGAAATGCCATTGAGCTTGACCTTGGCTGTCTGAGCGACACTCAGGTCAACATGTGTCAAGCTTGACTCTGTCTGCCCTCTCCAGCCACAGTATGTGGCACATCGGGCCATGAATCCCCAGCGCTCTTTATGTCTCAAACTTATGCACATGACTATATAGATATAAATACATAAATAAATACATGTGTCACTAAAAATATGGATTTTGGACCAGCAACCACTCAGTTTTCAACCCAAGTGCCTACAAAATTTCGACTGCTACCAAACACTAAGAGCAAAACGAATAACCGTATGGGAAACGCTAAACAGTAAAGCTAAGGCCCTCCAGCAGGCAGAGCAAACATGATTGGTCAATCCCTTGCCTGTTTCCTATTGGTTGGTGCATTAAAAACCAAAGAGCAGAGACATGTTTCGAGTATGCAGAGAATGCTCTGTGTGTGAGAGCAGCAGATTCAGAAGCGAACAGAGGTAAGGTGAGACTGGTGGTGTTGGGGCGCAAGCATAATCTGAGTGGGAAAAAAAGATTTAAAAGCTAGTAGACATTTAGAGCTCATGCTGAGAGAATCAGTGCCCAAGGTGGCAGTAAAGCATAAAGGCAGGTTATAAATGGGAAGTTTCTCTAAAATATGGAGTAAAAGATCAACAATTACGGCTCTCAAAACATTAAAATATGCTCTTAAGTTTTGTAAATATAATGACTCCCTAATAAAGAAAATGATAAAATTATTATAAAGAGGTAAGACAATTGACATCAACAGATAAATGCAAAATAGATGTGGAGATAGGTATTACTGTAAAAGATGAGATCATTAAAATAAATTAAAACTTTTAAAGCAATACAGGGAAATAAAATCAATAATTAGAAATAAAGGTGTTTAATGGGGCCAGCAACAGTAAGAGAGCAATAAAAAAATAAAACATTGAAAGCAGGGAAGGTCATAAATACTATAAATTGAAATTGAGGATATATTAAATTGTGTTTTTGCAAAGGGTCCAAAAACTTGTGTCAGTGTGATATTTGTGGTTTGATTTTTAATAATTTTGCAAAAAAATTCCAAAATTCTGTTTTCACTTTGTCATGATGGAGTTCTGAGTGCAGATTGATGAGAATACTTTTTTCTTTTTCTGCCAGTAGCTTCAGGCCTCAATACAACCAAACTGAAAAAAGTGAAGTTGATCTGAATACTTTCTGAATCCCCTGTATGCATAAAAAGATGACAACACATAATTTCCTTGTCTTTATTTTTCTTTGTTTGTGGAGAAATTGCCAAAGAGGGGAACTCTGCACATATGTGAACAGTAGAGTGAATCTGCATAGAACAGGCTTCCTTGTTCAGTCATAGCCATGCTTTTTGTTTCAGCTGCATCCATGCAGTGACTCCACCCACTCTTTACCACTGAGCCTTTACCACACTCTCACTGCTTTGTCCTGAGCTCACACAGTAAATGATTTCTGAGAAGAAATTGTAAACAAACTTGTTTTTAACACTGTTTGATGCACACACACGCAGTCCTCAGTATATCAGGTTTGTTCCCTAAAACCATCAGAGAGACAGAAGACAGCAGCATAGCCCTTCAGCTGTGAGGGCCCGGGGCCAGAAAGCAACTTAAATCAATTCCATTTGATTAGGTGCCACGGCATACACTACATCTTATAATTCCATTAACACAGGGATAGATTTTCAATGAATGTAACTGCAGGCAAATGGTCTGGCATAATTTTGTGAAATGAAAAACAGCAAAGGTTGAGAATAAGGGTGTGAATTTCTTTCTTTTTCATCCCACCTGGCTCCCTGTTAAGGACTTTACCTCATCGTAATGCTGCCTGTCTTGATCTTCTCCCTTTAGAAACCTGCCTTCAATGTGCAGAAAGCATCTTAAAGTGCTTTTAGACAGCTTTGTCTAAATTATTTCACACTTTATTATATCAGCTTTGCCTCAGTAGGCAGGTTAGACCACCATGCAATTGCCTGATTTAACCTGAATCTACTGATAAATAAATACAATAAGTGGGCCATTAGTTACACAAAGAAATGGGAAACATTTAAATCAAGTTTTTTGCTATTTCTCTACCTTTCTTTTTGCAATACCAGGCACATTACAGATGCAAAAAGAGGGTTTGAAATACTATAAATTCAATTAAATTTGTCACCTATGGAGGAATGTAGCTGGTCCTTGGGAAACATGAGAGTCTAATGGTGCGCTTTAAAAGGCCCTGAGTAAAATATCTATCAGGAAGCCAGTAAAGACAGCTAGATTTACTGCATGGCTGCTGCAATTTTATGCCTCACTAATCAACCTTTACTGTACATGTATTAAGATCAGTACGGCCTGAGATACTGGGATATATTCCATGGTGTAGCCATAGACAGCCTCAGGCCTGTTGCTTCATGGACCAGGATATCCTTTTACATCAATTGAACAACAAATAAGAAGTTGCTTGCTCACAGTAGGTCCATTAACAGTGTGTGCATGTGCGGTGTGCAGAAAGTTTCTTGAGTTAGTTTTATAGGCCATGCTCAGCAGATAAATCCACACTTGAACCTTCCCAGCCTTCAAGTGGAGTCTGAATAGTTTGCACAAGTTTTAGCTCCCCTACTGCATTTTGATTTTGACATCTCTGATTACTGTCATCTCAAGAGTAGAGCACTCTTTAAGCTGCTGCAAACTTTGTGTCCGACACGATGCTGCATCTTTAATGCAGTGCTAGCTGGGGGACTCATCAAATATTTGTACCTTCCTCAGTCAAGCTAAGCAGTGCTTACACTCAGTGAAAGACAGCACACGGTGTCCCTTTAAGGAAGCTTTCCGGCTCTGAGTGGAGGCTGAAGACATCTGCAGTGACAGAAAGTCACCGATGAAGGTCAACAATCCATCAGGCCCCGAGGATGAGAGGAGCTGGGGCCAGTGAAAGAGCATTTAAAATGATGAAGGTATGCAGCAGATGAACATAAATCTTAGAATAAACGCTGACCAAATATTTTCTTTGAAACATCAATACTGCCTACCAGCATATCACAGAGAATGACCTATGGCAAAGCCCTGCTCCATAAGAACTGTAGGATCAAGTCCTCTGTTGTAAGCTGGAAAACAACAACAATGTTAAATTTGTAGGTGTGGTTCTCAAATTTGTTTCTTACTCATCTACAACAACTGATGTACCATCTTTGAACACTAATTAGGAAACAATAGGTATGGATCTGTAAATTATAGGGACATTTTTGTAAACTGTGGGCAGATTTAGTAAACTTCAATCTTGGATTTGTAAACTGTGGGGAAACATTTGTTTACTGTGGGCACAGATTTATAAACGTAAGGCTCAAATCTGTAAACAATGGGCATGGATTTGTAAACTGTGGACATGTTTATACAACTGTGAGCACATTGGATTTGTAAACTTTGGTCATTAATTTATAAAATTTGGGAATGGATTTGTAAACTGTTGGCACTGATTTGTAAGCCATGGGACCGGGGGAATGTATTTGTATAATGTATTTGAATGTATACAAACTCAAGGCATGGATTTGTAATCATGTACATATATGTAAATTTGGGGTATTGATTACTAAACTGTGGGCACATTTTTATAACAGTAGGAAGAGTGGGGAGCAGATGGCCTAGTGGTTAAAGGCGCTCCCCATATACGTGGGCGGCCCAGGCTCGAATCCGGCCTGAGGCCCCCCACTGCATGTCTCTCCCCCACTCTTGACCCCATTTCCAACTCTATCCACTATCCTCTTCTATATAATAAAGGCACAAAAAATTAAAAAAGAAAAAAAAAACAGTAGGAAGAGTGCCATCCAAACCAACAAAATTTGACATTTTTGCCCTCTATAGTGCCCTCTTAACTAATGAAATAATGAAGTCCTGCTTCCTGCACTAAATTTAACAAATTGCCCTCTTTGGTTCCTTCTGCATGGACAAAATCTGACAATGTTCCCTTTTTGGTGCCCTTTACATGGACACAATATAAGAATTGGTCCATCTTGGTGGCCTCTTAATTGATGAAATAATGAAGTCCTCTAGATTAATGGTTCTCCACTGGTGGGTCAGGACCCAAAAGTTGGTTGCAAAGCTCTTTCCAATGGGTCCCGAATATGATCCAGTAAATAATGAGACAGAAATTCTATACACAGAAGCCCTTAGTAGATCTAGGGTAAATGTATAAATGTACTCTTTAGGTTTTCTTTTGATTATGAGTAAATTCAGTATTTGTTACAAGCTTTCTACTCATTTATTTCCTTTTCTCTGAATAACACTTCTGTTTTTTCCAAGATAACAAGTAACTTCTTCACGAAATTACAAAATTTCTATGCTGTCTTGGAAAAATTTAGTCAAAGAAAATATATGCATCTGTTTTCTTCTGTAATGATGTGCTTTTAAATGTGTTTATTTTGTCCTGTCTCATTATTCAGTATGTGTTTTTTGTCATGCAGGGTCCAAAAATGTATTAGATAAATTTGAGTGGTTAAACAGTTTAAAAAAAAAAAGAAACTGGGTCACAATTTCTATTAAGATGATTGTAGTTGGTCCTAATGCCTAACCAGTTGAGAAACACTGCTTTAGATGGACTTAAATTGACACTTCCCCTCTTTGGTGCCATCATGGACAAAATATAAGAACTAGCCCATCTTTGAGCCCTCTTAATGGATGAAATAATGAAGTCCTCTAGATGAACAAAAATTGACTATTCCCCCTCTTTGATGTCCTCTACATGTCTGAAGAAAGAAACTGTGTTTACAAAGCTCCTCACACTTTACAAATCAAGGGGAAAGAAATTTGAATCTTATGGTTCAAGATCTGACACCAGGACCCCTAGTACACTTCAGTTATTCAGACTACTTTTACAAGGAAGACAATTATCTAGTGTCTGGCTGTGAAGAAAATCATAGAAGTGTTGATGCTGCAAGGTGAACCACTGAAAATAGCCAAAAATGCCCTGTACATGTGGACTATTTTTTTCCATGTCTTTCAGTGGCTAAAGTCTTTTTCATCGACCTATTTGCAAGGTTTTTGTAGAAACTCCAACCAGTTTATTCAAAGAGGACAATGCACACTCATATCAGTGCATGTACACATGATAAGTTGGCCTGCTAGAGACAACCCCACTTTAAAACAAAAGGAAACTCTCACTTTGGAGATAATTTGTCTGGACACACTTTGTCAAACTCTCCCAGCTTATTTTTTAAATATAACAGTATGAAACTACAAATGTACACTGAAAAACACCCATGATATTCCAGTTTTCACAGCCTCACAATAACAGATGAGTAGAACTGCACTAAAGTTTCTCCGTGATTTGATATTTAACTGCAAGCCAGCCTTGCTCTGCCAGTTAGGGAACGCAGCAACGACTGTGCCAGTTTATGTCGAGCGGGGGGAAATCAAGGGGAGATTTATGAGCATAATAATGAATCCTATGCCTGCTTTAATTACAACAATCCTGGCCTCTTTGAAGTGCACTGTTGCAGCTGGAAACCCTTTGCCTTGTGTCTTAGTGCTTTACACACGTACGATAAACATGCATCAAGTATAAAATTTGCATGAGAGTTTTGAAACCATTACCTCACATTTGTCAGTATAGTGGTGAACAAATTGCAGTAAATGGGGCTTCACTGCCTACTCTGCATACATGTGTGTTACAGAGAGAATTTTTGACTGGCTTTTATCATTGATGAGTGGAATCAAATCTAAACCAGGAGCTTAAATAGGTTCGTGAGATACATTAAACCATTAGTTGCTCATGAGTCATAAGCGCAGATTATGCTAATGTTCTTCATGAAGGAAATTTGAATGTCAACTGAGAGTCATTAGCGGGGCAAAGATGAGCTCCGCACAGATGCTTGTCACCCATGTTGTCTGTGATGCACCTGTCCCCGCCGTATGTGAGCTATCCGGCCGTTCCAAACCGAGCCAAACAAGGCAAACGGCTCAGAATCGGTGCCAGAGCAGGTGTGTGACAGCTCCACCTGTGATTTGCTTCTCTCTCCCATGCCCAGATAAAGAGTCTGATCTCTGGCATGATAAAAACAGGATCCATCAGCTCCTGGCAGCATTGAGCAGCCAGAGGATCACACCCAACAATTCCCACCTGCTCTAGGTGATTCTGATAAGGTGCTGCATAGGAATCAGAGGATTTGAGTTATTGTTCAGTTTTAGTCGATAATCATAATCATTTGCATATATGTATCTTTTAGCTTTTTTCATTATGGCAAAACTAAATAAAGACTAAACAACAATAAATAAAAATAGTCCCTTTAAATTGTTACTTATACAATACTTATAACATTTGAGCATTAGATAGCACAAAGAAAAGGAAGGAGATGTGTATATTCCAACTACAAACATGTACATGAAAGGAAGCTACTATCCAAAGTTCACCATCAGTTTGTGCGCTGTGAAAGTAGGACTGCAGTTTGCATGGAAGACTGAGACTTGTTCGGGTTATAAACTTTGCAGAGGAGAAATCTTCTACAAAAGGTCTCATATGCAATGTGAACTTAGACAACCTCAGCTGGGATGAGAAGAATCTTTTTAATACCAGCTGAAGCACATCACATCAAACAGTTTAATTCATATGATCAATCTTAAATATGCCATAGGAGCTGTATGCTTTTTATCACCACTTCAGGATAGGATTGATAGGATTGATGTTTTAAGCCTCTGTGAGGAGGTTTCATCTGGTTAAAAAGACTGAAAGTCATCAGAACAGCCACAGTGGGTAGCTCACAGGGCTTAGGCCATGAATGTTTTCTGAAAAGTCCCAAATCTTTCAGTTTACTGATAATTAACTGTTTAAAGGTCACATATTTGGCAAAATACACTTTTTCAGGCTTTTCCAGCAAAAATATGTGCCCCCTGGCCTGTTCACAGTCCTCCCAAGAATGAGAACACCCCCCCCCCCACACACACACACACACACACACACACACACACACACACCAGCTGAAAGAAGCTGTTGTCAGATTTTCCCCTCATGACCTCATATTTTTGTTTTGTTTTTTTTTCAGCAACAAACTTCCCAGGCATGTTTTGAGGATCTCTGAGACCAGTATAAACTTGTCTTAGAAGGGTACAATATGTTAACTTTAACTATGTTTCATAAATCAGTGCCACTGGTTACCCTTTACACCTGTCTAGGGTTTTATAAATTTAATCCATTATCAAGTGTCAAAAAGATGCTGGCTATGACCATTCAGTATTGATTGTTTAAAAAATACTAAGTGTTTTCTTCCTACCTGTAATGTGATGATTTTGGGGATAGGAGATTATGGCCTGACAGCAGCAGTTAGGGAGAATGTTACCATCTGTTGGTATGTCCTTATAACCAAAGGTAACCTGCTTCCTCTTCATAGTGTGTGAAAATGATGGTGTGACAAGTTTCAAGCAGCAGTCATCTCACCTCGGTGAGCATATAAGACAGCTAGCTGGCTAATTAGCCTGTGGTATCTGCTGCAATGAAGACAGTTCATACAAATGAAGACCTCAGAACATCAATTGCCATCCATAGAGAGTGCAGCATCAGTCAGTGAATAGAGATATTTGTTTTAGGTTAGTGACTGAGAGGAGAACAGGTGATTGAACCATAGGCTGAAGTTAACTCCTTAGCATTAGCTGCAGTTTGTTTGCTACCGTTAGCCACAGTTTCCTCTACACTATGAAAGTCTACTTCCCTTCTTGCAGAGTTGTTCCCAGTAAAGAAAGCATAGTTGGAAGCATGAAGAACAAACTTCTGCTTCAGTGTCTTTTAAGGAGTGCTCAAAATGTGTATTTTGCTGCTCCAGGCCCTCTTCTGTAACAATTCTGCCATTGGTAGCCTACTGGTGAGAAATAGCTGGAGCTGTGTCTGTGGCACAACATAGTAAGTTCATTTTGTAGCCAAAAAGACAAGATAAATGTTTTTTAACTTCCTAAAAGCTTGCATGCACATAACAACTTCAATGTAAAATTGTCCTGAACACTGAAGAGTTCATAGACAGAAATGTATCTTTACATCGAACTGCAAATTCTGTTTTTTGTTGTCCTTTTGAAAATAAGTAATGCCAGCTAGCACTTTTACACAATTTTCCATTTTTAATCCACAGGATATTTTTTTTATCAAAATAGTTTGAAAGCAGTGCATAGAACTACCCTATAGGAATAAAATTCTTAGGGGAGCATGCCCCTGGATCCTTTGAGGTCTGTGCTAAGCCCGGGATGTTTGGCCCTTTTAGCATCCTACTACTGCCGCCTCTTTACCATTTAAAAAGTAAAGGAGACCATCAGCTGGGACTTGAAATATTTCTTTGCATTTGTTTTAAATGTCAGAGATAATAGGTATCCTTTTGTCCGGATGGGGTTACCAAATTTAGCACAAGCCGGAAGACCCTCACAGTAGCTTTAATTTATTTTCCTAAGTCACACGTAGCAGTGAATGTATGTACTTTACCAGATGGATACAATTCAATGAAATAATCACAAATTAAATTTTAACAAAGACATACAGCCATGTGCATCAGTTTAACCCTTAGAGGTCCACTGGCTATTTTACCATTTTGTTAATTTTCTTCTGACAAAATAAACCACTCAGAAAATGTATACCATGCTCATGTTTGGTATAAGCCTTTCAGCACTACCTCAACTTTATAAAATGAAAACTTTATGGGGTTTTTTTAGGTTTAATTTACTGTATTCAATATAAGGCCTGCAAAAAAAACAAAACACCCCACAGAAATGGATTTATAAAAATTGTTATTTAAAACAATATATTTTCATTTTTAAAAAAGAAATTAAAATGAGCCGAAATTATGAAAAAATACTAATGCTAGTCCTGTACAGCATGGTCCACTGTCCCCTATGTGTAATATTAATTTTTATTTCAAAGTAAAATGATCATGTTTCCTGTTTTGCTTGTCCTATTGACATCAGACAAAAACTGAAAGAAAGCTTAAAGATCATGCTTTCCACACAAAGTGATTGCAGTGCAAAATGTGGTTTGCTTTTCATGCTGTCATGTGACAAAAGTAGCGCATGATGAAATCCCATCTCCGTGATCGTGGACCCCTAAGAGTTAAGGCATGCAGGGTACTCAGGAGTCACCACAGGACCTGATGTGCCACAGCCCTGGGCTAGAGTGGAGCAGAGTCAAGCTTGACACTTGTCGATACCCGTGCGTGTCATTCTGCAGTCAAGGTCAAATTTGACAGCATCTCTTTTGTCCATGACTTTTCACTTCTAGATTCGCCCGGAAACTACCAACAGTTTTCAGGCCCTTGGGACATTCACAGCACTACCAGGGGCTTGTAGCAACCCTGCTACCCAAAGTCCATGTACTGAAGTCCTTGGTAGACATGTATCCACACACAATATTTTTACCATGGTTTAAATTCAAATATTTTCTCAATATTTCAATTCATTTTTCTCCTTTTCTTGCAATGACAAAGCTGCATTTCCCACTTTAATTAGATCGTTTGTCAAGATCTCTGGAAATTATGCAAAATTTTCAGTTTATCATGAGAAAATAGGGTGAAAAACATGAAGGTTTTGTATTGTCTCTCATTTTTTAGGGCAAGGATTTTGTTCCATCCAGAATTTAAACCACAGTAATATTCGTTAGATAAATTTTTTCTTTTTTTTATTTTTTTTTTCTTTTGGAAATGTGGTATACTATTTGTCATTGAAGCAACAGCTGGATCCTGAGGCTGGGCCAGTTGAGAACCAGAACCCTAGGTCAGTGGTTCTCAACTGGTCCAGCCACAGGACCCACCACCTACTGTAATATGAAGTAAGTGCACAAATTTCTGATTTTTTTTCTAATTAATACAATGAAAAATGCTGAAATTTGGACCTTGGAAGGGACACAACAAAAGGCTGAACAAAGAGACTGGCTAACACTTTGGGAGGGCATGCATGCAAGTCTTTTATTTCACTATGTTTTACCATTATAACACATTTTGGTTGTTTTCTTTTGAAAGGTGACAAGACATTTATAAAATATCATATGAAAACTAACTTCCTTGAAAATATCTCCATCCAAGATAACAGGATAAATAAGTGTAGTTCTGAAGAAAACAATCAGAATTTACTTTATTTCCTCCCAAATAAAGTACATGGACAGATGTCTGCCTAGGACCTCAATATCAGAGCTATTTTTCTTAATTTTTTTTTTCCCTGAGACCAGTTCACAACCCACTGAAAACAGCCTCGAGACCCACTTTCCCTCCCACCAGTTGAGAACCATTGCCCTAGGTAATGCTTACTTGCCACACTCGCCCCTTACTCCACCCTGAAGGTGTGGACTTTGTTAGTTTTTCAACAGATTATTTTTCCATGCCCCTGGTAATATGCAAGGACATCCAGAGCATGACCGGGATTGTGTCAGTCCTTCTTCCTGCATGATGATTCCTTCAGCTTACTCATCACATCTACACATCTACAATACCTTACAGCTGATGCTTAAGCTAATAGGGATCCAAATAAACAAACACCTTACTTCAGCCTCAGTTTTTAGCCAAAACATGCCTATAAGTTCTGCACAGTACTGAATGTGAATTTTTTAGTAGTCTAAAGGATCCTGTATTTTCAACCTAAATCTGATTTCCAAATATTTTTTGTCTATATTAAAAACAAGAAAAAACATGCACATTCACGGTACATATCTTACACAATACACATAAAAGCCTACTTAAGTGTATAGAAACAATGCCTATAAATTAAAAGCAAAGAAAAGCTTGCCAGCATCATCATCTCTGAGTATGCACATTCAATTTCTCCATCAGACCCACCATTATATAAGATAGCATGCATCAATCTGTGGAGTTTATATGCATTAATTATACGGTGCTGTATCTTATGCTCACATCACATCTGCACATACATTATACATAGGATTCCTTATCCGTGCCTGACATACGGGAACATTTATGCAGACGAACATGAGTCACATCTCTGAACATACAGCGTGATTCTAATGGCATCATGGGACTGGAAGTCTTTGCAGGCTGTTTGTTTCATGTTTCATGCTGCTGCAGCTGAACTGTGTACAGGAACATAATAGCCTGACCTTCAACTCATTACAGGTGTAGTCCATGATTAGGCGCTAGTGTTATGCATGCAAACATAGATCTGTGTAACACAGAGTATATCAGAAAAAGACTTGCACAGCAAGAACACCAGTAATACTAAGGATCTCTTATGATGTATCTATATTAATGCCTTTCTTTTATATGTAAATTTTTTCTATGCAAATTGAATCTGAATTGTAGGTGTTAAAACAATTACCAGGCTGAAAACTTCCTTGCAATCACATTCTTGTAATATTCCCCTATTATAAAAATGTATTTCTAAATGCTGTCTGTTCAGATAGCGCTGATGGCATTTAAACTAATTGCCTCTTTACTAGGACTGCAGGCGGCATCCAAAAGTGGCCTGAGTTTTAAAAAATCATCTGTTTCCTTCTTTAACTGGATGATTTTGTTGCTGCAGACAGAGGTTAGGGCCCACAATGCAGCAGGGGGAAGGTGTTAAGTGAGCTGAGAAGTGGCATAGAGTGTGTGATGGATGCATCACATTTTTAAGGTCTTAAGCCTTAAGACCTCTCTCTCCCTAACACACTGCCTGCCATTAACTAGCATGCACTGCTCTTTTCATTGGAGCGCTGCACATGGCATCAATCAGGAACGCTCATGTGGACTGAAAGATACAGCAGAGAAAGACTTATTTTCTCTTCAGGGTTTTCCTGTGAGACACATAATGCTTCTTTCCTATTTGTTTAAGGCTGTTAAAGTAGAGGGAAGCAATGCTGACCTCTATAGGCAGGAAAAGGAGCTAACACTGCTGGAAAACTATTATTAAATAAAACAAATCTCTTCCTGTCCACCTCTCTATGTGTGTAAAGTCTTGTATTTGTGCAAGTGTCAGCCTCCTTTATTTGTTTGTGAACATGTCAGTGCGCGGCGTCACTGGCACACGTCTGTTCTCTTTGTGGCTTTGTTTGTTAATGTCACTCAAGACAGCCAAATTGAAGGTGCCATTGTTAGAGCCGGAGGGCACCGCGAGTGAATGCGACAGCTTGACAGCTCTCATTAGCGTATTAGACACAAACAGTGGCACAGATGCTCCCGGTCAGTCCTTGGTCAGCCTGGAGCAGCGCTGAACGGCCCACTGACAGGTGGCTTTGTGGCACTCTGTCTTGTGGCTGACAGGGTGGTAAAGCAGGAGCTCATCTTCAGTAGACTACTGGGATTACCAAGGACAGTAGATATTCCACTGACATGAATATTGGTGGAGTATGAGGAAATTAATCAGGAAGATTTATACAAAATACGCATTTTCAATATTAGAATAGTTAGAGCTGAGAGTCAACATTGTTCCAAGGTTGGCCATAAAGGAGGAGCAAGGGGGAACTTTCAGGTGCCCATCCACACGGAGGTTAGAAAATAACATGTTTTATTTTTAAGTTAAACTGACAGCCATATTTATTTTTAACTGAAATTGTAACCAATATTGTCAAAACAACAAAAATACAGATCTTGTTTCAATATGTAAACCCATTTTCTTAGAACAGCATGAGCCTTTTTTGGCATTGTTGATGAGGATGGACACAATGAACTCATTAACCAGATTAGCCGGAAAGCTGGTACCAAAGCTACTGATCAAACACGTATGCATTGATATTAAATCCCAGCCGGGGCAGGCCCATTCACTGTCTTTTTTTTTTTTTTTTAACAAGGACCCTGGCCATTTCTGTTAGAAGGCCTGGATGTTCCTACGACTTTTGGTATGTGGTAGTAAGCCCAGGTCAAGCCAAAGATTTGTGACAAGATCATTTTTATTTACCCAACCTGACTCAAGACTGAGACAGTAGAAGCCTAGTCGACAGTAAACCCAACTAATTGTTAACCTGTTTTTACACTCTGCTTTTATATTTACAAATATTACACATAACCAGACCTTTGTGTTAGTTGTTTTTACAAACATAATGAAAATTGTGAGCTTTTCCTAACACACATGCTGTCATTTGCACAATATACCCCACTATACAAAAGCACTTAGCTTTACATTAGCACTGTTAGATCTACAGTTGCAAGAAAATATATGTGAACCGTTTGGGATTTCTTGGATTTCTGCATAAATTGGTCATTAAATGTGTTCTGATCTTCATCTAAGTCACAACAATAGACAGACACAGTCTGCTTAAACTAATACCACACAAAAAATGATATGTTTACATGTTTTTATTGAACAAACCATGTAAACATTCACAGTGCAGGGTGGAAAAAGTATGTGAACCTTTGGATTTAATAACTGGTTGACCCTCCTTTGGCAGCAATAACCTCAACCAAACATTTCCTGTAGTTGCAGATCAGACCTGCACAACGGTCAGGAGGAATTTTGGACCATTCCTCTTTACAAAACTGTTTCAGTGCAGCAATATTCTTGGGTTGTCTGGTGTGAATCGCTCTCTTGAGGTCATGCCACAGCATCTCAATCGGGTTGAGGTCAGGACTCTGACTGGGCCACTCCAGAAGGTGTATTTTCTTCTGTTGAAGCCATTCTGTTGTTGATTTTTCTAATATGCTTTGGGTCGTGGTCCTGTTGCATCACCCACCCTCTGTTGAGCTTCAGTTGGCGGACAGATGGTCTTAAGTTTCCTGCAAAATGTCTTGACAAACTTGGGAATTCATTTTTTCTGTCAATGACAGCAATCCGTCCAGGCCCTGAGGCAGCAAAGCAACCCCAAACCATGATGGCCCCTCCACCATATTTCACAGTTGGGATGAGGTTTTGATGTTGGTGTGCTGTGCCTTTTTTTCTCCACACATAGCATTGTGTGTTCCTTCCAAACAACTCAATTTTGGTTTCATCTGTCCACAGAATATTTTCCCAGTAGTGCTGTGGAACATCCAGGTGCTCTTTTGCAAACTTCAAATGTGCAGCAGTGTTTTTTTTGGACAGCAGTGGCTTGGCCAGGTTGGCTGACTCCTGGCTCCAATTAGCTCTTGGAGAAGTCATTAGCCTAGGGGTTCACATACTTTTTCCACCCTGCACTGTGAATGTTTACATGTTTTGTTCAATAAAAACATGGAAACATATCATTTTTTGTGCTGTATTAGTTTAAGCAGACTGTGTCTATTGTTGTGACTTAGATGAAGATCAGAACACATTTAATGACCAATTTATACAGAAATCCAAGGAATCCCAAACGGTTCACGTACTTTTTCTTGCAACTGTAAGTTGGCCTGATAACTTAACAGCTTAAGATTGCCAAATAGCATTCTCTACTGACAACACCAACAAAGCATCCCAACAAAGCCAGTGCTCTGTTAACAGGAAACCACCTTAAAACTATACATTACAAATTGCTTTTGAGTCAATTGTTCAAAATGAGTCCTCATAAACTGATGATCTCAAATGTAACCTCTGCTAAACAGTCAAATCTAACCACTGTTGTTTCTTTGGAGTAATCTCAAAGAGAGATAAAAGAGTCCACGGTGGAAAGTTTAGTACAGTCCTCCTCTTATTGATGGCTCTTATTGAACAGCTAAAGTTACATTTACAGCTGCTGCTGCCTCCACTTCCATCTTTGGGGAAGTAAAATGGTGCTCTTGCCACCAACCCTAACGTGTCTCAGCATGACATGATTCTGTGTTGAATACAGTTCCACTTCCTCTGAGGATTGGTCATAGGTAGATTTACCCACTTATCAAAGTCCACCACAACTCTTCTCAGCCCAGGCCCGTCCTCATCCAGGCCACTTCATTGGTGGTTATGCTGCTCAGCTGAAGCAATGACTAACTCATGTTTCCTCCATACTGCTGATTTCCCTGAAACGTTTTCAGTAGCTTTAAAGTCCCCCAGAGATAGGTTTCTTTGACATCATCAACATTGATCAGATGAATAATCACTGCCTAAATTAGCCATCTGTCGTGCTACATCTATGAACAGCCCAATCGCTGAACAGAAAGTAGGTTTTAGTAACATTTATTTGAGTTTATATTTTTTAGAGTTTATATTAAAGGATTCTTGTAACATATCTTATAAGAAACACAATATATAGTATGAAGTTATTCACTACTTACTTATTTAGTAAGTGATGTATTTTCAGCCAGACATTTTGGTTGTTGATATTCTTATCTGCCAGACATACCAATGCCAGACTTTTACCACTGACAAATGTAGGTAGTGCAAACTTAACTTTCTCATTTGTTAGCTAGAATAGTACTGCATATCCTGCTTAGCTGTATACCTGTACAACAGAAGGAGGAGACAGAAGTGTTTTTTATCAGGTTGAGGTTTCTATGTGAAAAGTTTTTTTCTGTTTTTTAAGATAGATGTTAGAATTTTCTAAATTCAAGGCATGATTTTGTGAAAAAAAATTAATTCAACTTTCAACAAATATTTGTTGGCTTTCATAACAAGATTCTTATTTCTTATTGCCCATTTGTCTGCTTGCCAAAAAAAACAGCTATTTGGATCTGATTTGAGCTACAGCATCTCATTTGACAGCTGCAACTGTCCTTTCATTCTAAAACAGTCTTATTGTATTGCAAGTCTTTGGTCTGTCTGAACTGGGCTTTAGGCATGATTATAGAAACTTAACAGTCAACAAGGGCAAGACCAGACTTTTCTGACTGAGGAGACTCAGTAAAACTAACAGATGCAGGTGTCAGTTCTTGAATTGTAGGCACACTTGAATACACACGTGTCCAGACTGCATTTATTGACAATTCTGTCCTCACTTATCTACTTTTGCATCACTGAAAGACTTTCCTTAATGCTCAGAGGACATGAATAATAAAATATTTTTCTATGAAAGTCACTGAAAAACGTATCAGCTAATACAAGTATGCCATAATGAAATGCAGTAAGTGAAACAGTCAAACATGCACACACTGAAAATAGCCAACACAATCATGACAGGCCCACAGCGCCCCCTTTGGTCTGAGTGTGTACTCTTGACCTGGGGGTGGAGGTACAGCATGCTAACGATGACAACTAAAAGAGAAATCACTTCATTTGCACCACAGAATATTTATCTGCTCACAGAATTCATCATTTGGTATGTGTCTGTAAGCTACAACTCGACACCTTGAATTTCCCGCCAGTTTAAAAAAGCATCCATCCATCCATCTGTCTGTCCATCCATCCATCCATCCACCTCTTTAATGTAATCACTTGATGCCTTGATGATAATCCACAAAGGTCAATCACAGTGGAAACCGAGGGAACTGAGATTTCAGGCTGATGCCTGTCCATACCAGCCCTCTGTCAGTCACTTTATCGAAGCAGAAGAGATGACTTATTGTGCCTTTTAGAAGCAATGTCAGTGAACAAAACAGGAATAAATTGTGTTTCTTGTGCTCTATCAGGTGTCACACTCACAAAGCCTCAGTAACACACTCACAAAACACACAAACATGTTGAAGGCAATCTCAAAGTCAAGTGGAGCTTTCTTTTTTCTTTTTTTTCTTTACAGTAGCTATTGTCATTTGTTACAGCACAAAGCTCAAAAGTTGGTTCTCACTCCCACTTCTCACAAGCTGAAAAAAAAAAATCAGTGCCAGAGGCACTAAAGTTCTGTTAAAGTGAATGAAAGTTAAATGATTTTTCTAACACACCTTTTGAAGTTTGTGCAATGCCTCAAAGGTAGAATAGAAAGGGGCTTACAATTTCTACAGCCAATGAGAGGCCTGTGCAAGCAAAGCGTTTGAGAATAGATTTAATGCAGCCAAACAGTGAGAAAGACTGACCTTGTACAGAAAGTTATTTCTTATAGCTTATACTTCAGCTCTGACTTAGTGTGTAACAGAACTATCTGCTGAATTACTCTGCATGGAGGAGTTTATTTCAAGAAATCCAAAAGTCATCTCCACAGAGAATCAGAATCTCAGAGTGTAACAGAAATGGATGACTTCTGCTGACCTGCAGCAGCTCTGAGGGCCCACCATCTGCAACAGGTCTGCTACTTGTTTGGGGGAGATTTTGAGACTCAAGGAGACATGTTGGAAATCTTAATGGAGGCTTATTCAACATTTTTTATCTTCTGTAAATGTTATATTTATATGAGTGCAATTTTTGCATGGTAATGTAGAAGTGGTGAAAGTAAACTAAGCTGTTTTTCCACTCTTGCAATATGGTATAACATAAAGAAGTTCCAAGTCAAACTATAAAATGGTGTACCTGCGTAGCTGTGGGCATGTTATGTACATTTTAAATTAACAGCTAGTGCAAGAAGCTAGAATAAGTCATATAGCATCAACACTTGCTGAAATAGAGCTCTCTTTCTTTTTTTTTTCACCAAGCACAAAAACTGGGTAACAAGCTCCGCCAACAAATATTTTCCAATTTACTTGGTATTTTAGTTCATTTTAGTTAAAGACCCTGTCAAGTGAAAATAAATCTGTATTTAGATTTGTTGTATGACAGTTCACTATGTTATGAACCCCCAGGTCAAATTTCAGTCAAATCAAACACCTCTAAGTTATTAAAAATTAAGCTTCAGAATCATGAAAAAATGAGGCAGTAAAATCTGCTCCAGGATGGTGTGGGTGTGATGGTAAATGAGATGAAGCCACGCCCATCCAGGAAAATATGATCCTCTCAGGTTACAATCAGCATGGAGGAAAGCACACAGCAATAAATTCAGTCACATGTAAATCTCAGTGTTTTCAAATGTTTACAGCAACCATATTCCAACACATCTAATGTGTTAAGACAAAAACTTTGGATTTCACTTTCCAGGGTCTTTAACAGGTAACTATTTACAGAAAAATAAAAATCTAGATGAAATAAAAAATGGATATCTAGTGTTTCCTGAAGATATTGACCAATTTATATTTTTACCTCAAAGTAAACATTTCTTTCATTGATAATGAGTTGATTTCTAGAGAAAACTCATTTGTTATCACTAAGAAATCAAAATAAATTAGTCAAGCTCTAAGACAACAACTAGTCTTCATTTCATGGGAAAAAAAATTATGGTTGTGTATCCCCTCGGGACTTCCATACATTACCTCTGAACAAACTGAAACAACGGTACTTTGAGGGTTTGAAATCCAACCACATAGTCAAAGATGGTCAACGGTGACATAGTGAAAGATTTTTTAAAGAAATGCTGCGACATAAAACAACTAAGGGCCAAGAAGGTACAAGGTCATTTCACACCTTGCATAACCTTCTTGAATGGCAGTCATAAAAAGCTCACCATAGCTGGACCTGTGCACGCTGGGGAGGGGGGAAGCAAGTCAAATTTGTCATGTTTACCTCCAGCCTGTGGAATAATTCTCTATCTAATTCCCTTTCCAGTCCGGCAGGCTTTAATGTAGAATCCAATCATCAGTGTCGATTTTATTTCAGAGGTGCGACGATACTGGGGTGAGTGGGGGAGGGGAGGAAGCCTATTTGTAGCACTGGAGTGTGGTGAAGGTACAATGTAGAGAAACAGAACAGCTCAAATGTAAGTAAAGGATGCTTATTATTTAAGAGGCCTTACCCTGAGCATACATAGGTCAGTCATCCCAGGAGGGCTGGGTCAGCAGCAAGTCCATGGCTTTTCCCTTAATCCATTTTAAAGATTTATGTCAAATCATGCCAATATGAGCATGCTATGAAGTCCTGAAGTGGCTTTGCTGGAGGCAGTGTGCATCTCTGAATATGTGCAGCCTGCATGCATGTCTAAACTGTATAGGTGCAGAAATCTAGCTAAGACAGAAAATTTAGATTTTATTCTAACATGCAAGATGAGAAAGAGATTAAATCATCCAGACCAACCTGAGAAAAAAACACCAAATTAGGCTCTCTGTTTTGTCACTGCTCCTGAAAAAAGAGGATTTTCACCATTTTCTCCCTAATGCTCCACAAGACTCTGTAATTGTGCAAATCAGCCTTTTGCAGTGAAAATGATGCAAGATGCTTTGAATTGAAGAGTTTTTCTGCCTAAATGAACTGTCCTCGTTGATTAACATCACTCATTAACCCTCATACTCCTATGTGGAACATTATTTCAAATGTAGACAGGGAGAAAGATGATGTTTACCTTGGACGCCTTGTCTGCTTTTCATCATACTGTAGCAGATTGAATGATGGCTGTAAATAGTGTTTACTTATTGCTGTTGCAGTAAAATATGTATTGCATATATTCACATCTTCAGTGATGCTGTGATTCATGCGGGGATAGTGTTACTATGTTGTGTAATTATGCACACAGGCTGCATTATTATGCACAGACATGTTCATGGTTGATTAAAGGTTTGTTTACAGGCTGAGCCAGGGTTTCACTGAATGCTAATTGGCAGACTTAAATGAGAAAGCGGGTTATTATTTAAGATGATGGCTTTGTGTGTTTGCATGCGCAGGATATTTGCACTTCTCTTTTTCCAAAGACAATTTTCACACTGCTATTGACAAAGCACTCTGTGTGAAAAAAGCAGCTTTGCTCAAGAGTAAGGGAAAGTCAATAACAAGAAATTAAGACAGTCAACAAAAATAATCACTGAATGGCCAGGATGGATTTTAGGATTGTGCTGTCAGCCTTATTTGACAAGTGGCAACATCAATATTTAGAGCGGGGTAGAGTGGTAATGTTTGAGGTGGACACAGGCACCAGGATGATTCCCACTCCCTCATTCCCTTTTAAACAGATTGCGCTGGCACTGAGAGCGCAGACATGTGGCAGCAGGCCAGGTGTTGACTCTGCGTTGATGGATGTGGCAGCCATGACGAGGGGTAACCAACTTGCCACGGCTATCAGTATCACAGCCAAACATATCAGAACTCCACCCGATTTGTCAGGAGAAAAGCATTTTACATCTGACAACGCTAGCAAACATCCGTTGTGACACTGTGACATGATCCTACAGAAGCACTATGCATGGTTTCACACAACACACAAAACCACATTAAGTTGAATGTAAGACCCCAACCAGCCACACACAGAATTACTTCGAGAAAAATAATATATATATTTCTACAGAGCAAAAGCAAAAGATCATTGCATTAGATTTACCACATTAAAGTCAGTATTTCGTAGATGAACCTTTGGCTGCAATCACAGCACCGAGTCTGTGGATAAGTCTCAGTCAGTCTTGCACATCTGGACACTGCAATTTTACTCCATTCTTCTTGTTGTCTTTAAACCATTTCTGTGTAGCTGTAGTCATTGTCTTGCTGAAAAATAAATCTCTTCCCAAGCTGTAGTTTTCTTGCTGACTGAATAAGATTGTCCTCCAGGAATTCCTTATATTTTGCAGCATTAATTAACTTCTACCTTTACAAGCCGTCCAGGGCTGAAAGCTGAGAATCATCCCCACAGCATGATGCTGCCACCACTGTGCCTCACAGTAGGGATGGATTGTTTGTGCTGATGTGTTTGTGCCGATGTGCAGTGTTTGATGTCCGCCAAACAAAGTGTCTTGTCTGATGACCAAAAAGCACCAAAGAACTTTCTTCCACTTGACCATGGAGTTTCCCCACATGCCTTTGGGTATTTTTCCACTCTCCCATAAAGCTTTGACTGGGGAAGAACTCAGGCCACAGTTGTTGTATGCAGAGTCTCTCCCATCTCAGTTGCTGAAGCATGTAAATACTACAGAGTAGTAAAAGGTGTCTTGATGGACTCTCACTCGTCTTCTTAATGTACAGTCACTCAGTTTGTGAGGATGGCCTGATCTAGGCAGATTTACTCATGTGCCATTTCCCTTCAATTTTTGTAATCATGGATTTAACCAAACTCGGGGGGATGTTCAGTGCCTTGGAATTTTTTTGTATCCAGCCCCTGACTTGTACTTTTCAATAACCTTTGACTTGGCCCTCCAGACACATGTCTTTAGAATCACTTCAGAAACATTGACTGCACCCACGTGATCCTATTTCAATAATTGTGAGACTACTAGCACTGACTGGACCTCTGTTGAATTAGATCAGTCACTCTAAAATGGATGAATATTTATGCAGTTACTCATTTTACATTGCATATTGTTGTTTAACTGACAGAACTGTAGAAGTCTTTTTCACATTGACTTTAAAGATGTTGTTAACATGTTTTTTTGTTTTCTGCTTTTTTGGGGGGGGTTGTTTTCTTTTTCAAAAAATCCAATTTATATTGGCAGTGATTAATTGAAAAAATCAACAAAAGGTTAATAATCTTTATTGGCAAGTTAGTTTTACTTTACCTTCTTTCTCAGTTTACTTCCACACACAGAGTAGCTGCAGAGAGAGCAAGTATAGATCATCCACTTGTTTACCAGTCTGAAGGCAATCTTGTATGGATAAAATGCTTCATTGACACCCATATCTTAAAACTGGAATAACTTTCCTCAGTTTTGGGTTATCTTTACCTTCTATCCAGCAATTATGTTTTGTGAGTGACAGCTTGCCACAGTCATGAGCTATACAGATGAGCAGCTCCGTCTATTGTTGTAAGGGTTGCCAGCTTTTCAGTACCAAGTACGGGGAGAAATATTCTTTTTGGAGCTCAGTGCCACACTGGTCATAGATGGTACACATACTGTATGAATGTAGTGTATAAGCAGGAAATAAGTTCTATTTTGAATTTAATATAATTTAATATATTCATATCCATCTCAATTGCACCATAAGGACCCCTTCACTGCTAAACTATACCACTGACCTCCATCTGAGAATTATTTTAGATATCTTATTACAGAAATCAAATTAAACCATAAAAGATTTAAACACTCTGTCTGCTGTATCTGTCTGTCAGAACAATCTGTCTGTCTGTTTGAAAATTATTTATCAAACAGAACTCAGTGTGTGCAGACTGAGGGAATTACTTCTAAATGTCTTCATGTTAAAATTGGAGTTCCTCAGGGCTCAGTCTTGGGACCACTGTTATTTTCACTGTATACTATCAGGTATAATGTTCCCAATGCAAATTTTAATTTACATGCAGGTGACACCATTATTTACTGCTCCACTCCTCCATCAGGTCCTCTATTGCTTACAGGAACTCTTTGATATTGTACAGGACATCCTGTGGGAATTAAAAGTGGTTTTGAATCCTGACAAAACCAAACTCATGATGTTTTCAATCTCAGAGAAAAAGCAGCTGAAACGTCCTCATGTCACATCTCAGGGTGAGTTGACTGAGTCTGTGTCTTCTTATAGATATCTTGGATTCTTGATTGATAATTTTTTTTTACTTTTAAGCTTCATATCGATCAACTGGTAAAGAAGTTAAACCTGCAGCGGGAGTTTTATTTCAGAAATAAGTCTCGTTTTTCTTTTGAAGCAAAGAAAAGACTTGTTGCTGCCACTTTTATGCCTTTGATTGATTACGGTGATGTTCTGTAGATGCATGGATCTTCTCAAGGCCTTAAATCTTTAGATACTGTGTACCATGGGGAAATGAGGTTTATAAGGAACCTTAAGCCCTTAACTTATCATTGTACTCTGCACGATCGAGTTGGTTGACCTTTTTTTAACCACACGTAGGCTAAAACATTGGTATATCCTTATTTATAAGGCTATTTTTTATTTTTATTCCATCAAACTTTTATGATTTCATGTGTATCAAAAGTTCTGGAAGCTACAGTCCTCAGTCTGGGACTCAGTCACAAAATGTCCTGTTGCTTATAATTGCCAAAGTCAGCCTTGAAATGGGTTAAAGGAGTTTCATGTTTTGACTGATGACTCTCTGATCTCTGACTCAGGATTTGGTATCTCTGTGATTGTAATTGCTTTGTTTTTTCTTGTGTCAGTGTTAAATGTGATGCTGACTTTCTTGGCCAGGACATTCTTGTAATGAGATGTTTAATCTCAATTAGTTATTTTTCCTGGTTAAATAAAGTCAAATAATTTCACATTGCATTCCACATTATTATGCAAATGATATTTTTCTCAGATTTACCTAAATATTAATGCAAATGACAGTTAGAATATTTTTCAAGTCATCAGCCATTAGAGCATAATTCAAATGTTTTTGAACAAACTTCATAATGACAAAAAAAATGTTTTTAAATAAAAACCTCAAAATGCACTGTTACACATTATTAAGCACAACAGCTTTTTAAAACATTTTATAGGTTGTAAAGAACGGAAAATGGTCATTTGTAGAAATAGCAGCATCAAGGGGTCATATTTACTTAAATCAAAGCTATTTCAATCAAAAACATCTTAACAGGACAAGTTCCATGTTAACATAGGAGCCCTTCTTTGATATCACCTTCACTATTCTTGCATCCACTGAACTTGTGAGTTTTTGGAGAGTTTCTATCCTCCCAGAGCTGCTGTTTTGATGTGAACTGCCTCCCACCCTCATAGATTTTTAGCTTGAGGATGCTCCAAAGGTTCTCAGTAGGGTTGAGGTCAGGGGAGGATGGGGGCCACACCATGAGTTTCTCTCCTTTTATGCCCATAGCAGCCAATGACACAGAGGGATTCTTTGCAGCATGAGATGGAGCATTGTCATGCTTGAAGAAAATTTTGCTACAGAAGGCACAATTTTCTTTTTGTACCATGGAAGAAAGTGGTCAGTCAGAAACTCTATATACTTTGCCGAGGTCATTTTCACACCTTCAGGGACCCTAAAGGGGCCTATCAGCTCTCTTCTCATGATTCTGGCCCAAACATGACTCCGCCCCCTCTTTGTTGATGTCCTGGCCTCATTGGGACATGGTGGCTATCCACCAACCATCCACTACTCCTCCATCCAGGGTTGCACGGCACTCATCAGTCAACAAGACTGTTTGAAAATGAGTCTTCATGTATTTCTGGGCCCACTGCAACCATTTCTGCTTGTGAGCACTGGTTAGGGGTGGCTGAATAGTAGGTTTATACACGACTACAAGCCTCTGGAGGATCCTACACCTTGAGGTTGGTGGGACTCCAGAGGCACCAGCAGCTTCAAATACTTGTTTGCTGCTTTTTAATGACATTTTAGCATCTGCTCTCTTAATCTGATGTATTTGTCTGGCAGAAACCTTCTTCATTATGTCTTTATCGCACAAACCCGTCCGTGCTCTGAATCAGACACAAATTTCTTCACAGTATGATTTATTTTTCCTGAAATATCGAATGTTTTCATTCCTTGTCCAAGGCATTACACTATTTGACACTTTTCAGCAGCAGAGAGATCCTTTTTCTTTCCCATATTGCTGAAACCTGTGGCCTGCTTAATAATGTGGAACATGTGGAAAAGTGCATTTTAAGGTTTTTATTTTTTTTTAAATAATAGTTATCATTATGAAGTTTATTCAAAAACATTTGAATTATACTCTAACTGTTGATGACTTGAAAAATATTATGACTGTCATTTGCATTGATATTTAGAAAATCAGAGAAAAAACGTCAGTTGCATAATAATGCGGAATGCGGTGTATCAGAGAAAATTATCAGTCAAATTTATCTCAACCTTTATTATCCACAGCCACTTTTCTTTTGCATTTTTTAAAATAAAATCCAAAAATCTCCTTAACTGGCAAGGAGACTGTTTTTGGGGGGTGTGAACAGACTTCCTTATATTAATTTATCATCCTCTTCTGTTTACTTAAAAATCCAAAACAGCCTTTAACTCTATTTTTCTGGGTTGATAGAACTCATTGTAGTAATAAGTTAACAGTTTTAGGTATTTTTTGTCATTGTAATAAAATTATTTGAAAAAGTCCTTAATCGGCAGAGTTTTCCCAGAATTCCTTTGGGTATTAGACTCTTTTGTATCATGAGGGAAGGTACTGACTCCGTTAGAGAAGTCCTGCCTGTGGCAGGCAACCAGGAAACACAATGAATAGTTGACTTCCTGGTTCTATATCCACCTTTCAGTTATTGTGACTTAAGTTGGCGTAGCTTGAGTGGCATAATGTTCAAAATTAGCATAAATGATAGAGGTTTTTGCTTAAATTAGCATTTAAATCTCAGTTTTAAACACTTAAAGGAATTAATTTCAAACTATTTTTGCACACTTATAATAACAAATAAGCATCAGTATACAGTAGTCAGAAATAATAAGTGAGTGTGACAGCAGCACATTTGAAATACACAAATTAGGTGAACTAATAAAAGTCAAGTTTAGTTCACTTGTTATTTCTGAGGCAATGAGTTTCTACATTTTTTAAGTTTGCTCAACTAATTTTATTTTACAGTGTGCCTTAACTTTTATAGCAACCAATGTAGAGAATCATTCCTGCTATGAACTAATAAGCTACGATATCAACATTATTAAGAAGAAAGTTATCATCAATACAGTTGTTTGTGACACCTCTAATGGAAAAGTATTCCTCTTTCAATGTGGGACACCTTGTGACCCCATTGCTGATATTGCGTGCTCCTGATTTTAGAGTGGCTCTTAGATAAAGCTCTGTAGCAGCAGCTTACTGTTTTAGGTCGTGCTCACCTTCATGGTAAAGAAGGCTTTTGTTGAAGGTTTTGTTGACTGCCCAGCTCCTGTGTTTTCTGCTTCCTATTGCACGTTGAAGCTGCAGAGGTTTTTTTTTTGTTGTTGTTGTTTTTATCTAAACCACACTTGTGATGATGATTACAGAGATTTAAAATCAGTATCAAGACAAAGGGGCATCCTGCCAGAGATAAACCAATTTAGTTCAAAATATGGGATCTGGAGCAACCCCTGACTGGCATTAAAAAGTCTTGACCCTGAATATTACACAGCCACTCTTCCTTTCAGATGTGTTTCAAGGACAAGCCATCCTATTTTAGGACCAGTCCAGTATATCATCAATTTAGCATCATGAAAAGCAACATTTTGCAGGGATGTACCCTCACTGTAATGCAGTTCGATATATTAAACATCAAAACTTCAAGTTTATCTTTAAATAAAGGTCATAAAACTTTCTTTTCTCCCCAGAACTCAGCAGTTTTTTAAGTTTTGGAGAAAGTGAAAGCATCAGAGACCAACTTCACTCTCTCCTCAAAATACTCCAAATAGAACTTTTGAAAGAAGTCCCAAGGTAGACTTCAAAGAAGCGAGGAAACTCAAAGGATTTAATTTAGAGAACAACTTCTGTAAGTGGCTCCACTATGAATCATGTATTTTCCTCCTCATTCATAACAGAGAGCAATTCACTCCTCTGTCTGTGCTCAGTTCTTTTCTGAATTCAGTAAATGTTTTCAGGCCATCAGATTCTGAAAATTTGAAAATGGTCTGATCACAAATAAAACTAATCTGAATATTTCGTGGCTAATTATTATGGAGTTAGTGGAAGGGAACCCTTTGTTTTGTTTTGTTGTTTTTTCATCCACATTTGTCCCCAATGCTTTTAAACATCTGAAGTAATTTCTCATAATTTGATTCTTTCCTAATTATGTTCTTCTCCAATGATTTATGGTCTATACTGCTAGTTAATAATAGGTAACAATGTGAGTGCAGCATTTTAGGGAGAAAAAATCTGAAGCATAGAGAACAATGATGTGGGCTTTGAAACTGCTTTACACTATCATGGCGTGAAATGGCACTGTGTCTGTCATCAATGATTATTAAAATGAATTAGTATGGGCAGATTATTATAAACTCATGTAAAATCTTATATAAAAGGAAAGTGTTATATCTATAGACTGCATTAAACATGTACATAGTGTAAATAACGTCACTCATTGATCTCTACAGTGGACCACACTGACTGCACAGTCGGGCTGCAAAACACAGCTGTCTGCTCTATGAGAAGTGGGTGAAAACGAGAGAAAAACAGACTAATATCCACTTAATATGGGACATTTGGACTCGACAGAGATGCATACTGTGTCCTGGACTATTTACAATGATACGACCACAAATCGGATTTCCTGACATTTATGTAGACCTGATTTCAAGTACACAAAACGGAGCCTGTCATCAGTGATGGATGTAAACTGAATTAATGTAGAGGTTGTGTAATTCCTAAGCTTTAGATCAGTTGTTTCTCCATATCGCAGTGATTCATTCACTTCTATTTTCTTCAGGTAATCTGTGAAATGATCACTCCGTGGTTGTTAAATCTGTCAGTGTGTATTTTAAAACAAAACTGCTGTATCCCTCTTGCTTAATCTAGTTCGTTTTTTACACCAGTGTGACGATTCACACAGTACAGCTCTCAACTTTCATGTTATGTTGTATAAACTGTTATAGCATCTGATACGTTCACTTCATGAAGCATTCACAGAAATAACTTTAGTGTTTACAAAATCTAAACCAAGTTGACTTACAAAGGCTGCTTGATTTAATCTGTGATAAATAGTGACAAACTTGATCATTTTTATAGTCGTCCCCATGAAACCAGCAGTGTCAGTGGGACACCGTGGGACTACATGTACAGCTATAAAACATAATCCGTTGTCCTTAAATAGTATTTTACCATATGGCTGATCTGCAAAAATTTGAGGTTATAATTTTCCTGTAAGGTAATGAAAAGGAAAATGGAGTTCATTCTAAATCATAATCATCACTAACTGAATACTTGTGATAGCTACTTTGCCAGCCCAGTTTCATCTTGTGGCTTTATTACCATACTGTTACAGCCCAAAACATTTCTATAAACATATTTCATCTGCTGAGGGTCTGTACTGACTGGTCAACAACCTGCTGCTGGTGACATCGAATGCATACTCTGTACAGTCCACCCATCAAGTGATGGTACAGGTGTCTGTGGAAACATAAGCTATTTTGGGGCTCACCGTATCAAACTGTACTCAATCAAAGTGGACCATCTGGTGGAAACGCAGCTTAGCTCTCACCTGTATCTTTTGATTAACAAAAAAACGAAAAAGCCATTTCTGAAGATGTAAGTCTAAGCTATCTTTCTTCTCTCCATCATGATGGTTTGAGAACTATACAGGCAACTATGTAGTCAGGTTTGTAAGGAACATCAGACCACCTGTAATCCACACAGCCTGTGATCATAAGGTGCTTGTAATGACACTAATGTGCTTCTTGACATTTGTGAACTCCTTGAAAAACATGAAATGACAAGAAGTCGACGGCATGTCAAAATGATGTTCATGCTCAGGATCTAATGAGAGACAGAGCTCAAAACAGAACAAACAGAAAGCATGAATCACTGTGGTCACAACACACAAAGAGGGAAAAGTACGTAAAGATTTATTGTGAATACATGACAGTGAGATGATAATGTGTATGGTTGGAAAATGAGAAACAAGCTAGATAAAAAAATTAGCAGTTTATCAAATAAACTATGGACACTAAATAACTAAAATATTAATGTGACTCATCTAAATGGAAATGTGTTGTGACGATGGTACCTATAAACTGAGTATTTATCCATACAGATTTCAGTTCAGCAGTACTCTACATCATAAATTAATAAATCAAACCTCCTCCATAGTGACAAAGCATAAAGCCCGATTTGCACCCATGATCATTAATCAATGAAAATAGCAGCCGAGGTCCTTAGGGCGGGTCACACCATCAGTCACTGTGTCTGCTCTATAGTTATTACCATGGCAGTGATGTATTTGAGATGAGGGCTGCAAGTGGCGATAGGATATCAAACTGTATTTTTTCCTAGAGTGAAGCCCTCAAGGGCACACTCACAAACATGTATAGATACAAACGCTGATGAGTCCGATAAATTACAGATCGACAGCTAATAGCTTTAAAATAGAACAAACGGTCTGTGCTGAATGATCCATCTTAGCACAATCAACTAAAAAAAGCCCAAAATAATTCATTGTGAGAGGCTGGAGGTGTCTCTCACGTATTGATAAATTATGTCTTCTTCTTTGCTGTGATAATCAAACTTGCATGATGAGGGTCTGCTATAAGCAAAATGATCCTTCAAAGATAGAACAGCAACAAAATGCCTAAATGTAAATTTCATTCAGGTGACAAACTCTCTCTGTATCTTCTACCGTGATATGTCATTCATATTAACAATGTTGTAGGAACAATTAAAACAGATAAGAACTGTCTTAAATCAAACTGCACAGAAAAAAATGATTAAATGATTAAATGAAATGTGTTTAAGACCCACACACACAAACAGACGCTAACATTAAAACATTTAAATTGGTATCTTAGATACCAGTTTAAATGCAAAAAAAAACATGACTCCAGTTATTTTGGGCTGTCAAAAATGATTTGTGCTCTCTCTACATTGATGAACTACATTTCCCGTACGCTTCCGCTTCCTTCCTTGTTCCCATAATCCTTCGCGCCACACCGCCGCTCACAGAAACACAGAAGGTCGCACAGAGTAGCGTTATACAGAGAGAGAGGAAAAAACAGACAGAAATCATGCTGGGACAGGCTGTGAGGCGATTCACGACGTCCGCTGTTCGTTCTTCACACTATGCTGAAGGACCAGGAAAGGTGAGGAATTCCATCTAAAGCGGAATTATTGTTTTATCGGCGATATTGTTGTTTCCGGCCTAGCCTGTATTCACAGCCTTACGTTAGCTTCTGCTACTTGGAGGTCATGTCCGTCATTGACAAGTGCTAACCGTGAAGACAGGTATAATCAGCTTCAGACACAGACATATCAAAACAGTCTCCTTCAAAGGTTAAACGGTTGGTTAAAGTTGAGGACAGACTTGGAACAGTTAGTGTTAATTTGGAATTGGTCTTTATAGGACAACTTGCGTAGCAGTAGCTTCATGGCTAAAGGGAGGTTAGCTAATCATTAGCTAGTCGGCTACCAAGTTAGCGGGCAACTTGGGCTGAAAATAAAATAAGGCAACTAAAGTGCAATGACAAGCAGACATGCCGAGAATAGTGTAGTAAATAGGTATATTTTACACGATATATTATTTTCTTTTGTTAAATACACCCTACGATTACGCTTGATCTAATTACAGTGCAAAGCAGGAAATAGATGCACCTCACGTTGAGGCACACTCCCCTGTTTGGGTGGGAAAAAATCCATGTTTTGTGGGTTGATTTAAGCTTTTAATTTGAGTGCACACTGTCGCTGGGGCCTCTGGATATTAGTGGGCTACAGTAAAAGTTTTCAAAATAACCCAGACTGCTGTATCATGTTACTACCGTGCCTGTCTACTATCATGTTTGTCCTTCATATTGGTACGTGTGCCATGGAGTAAAGTGTTCCTACTATTTATGAGCCCTTGATGCTACCTTAAATGAACCCCCCTAGTGAAATCCTAAATATCTAACTGAAACGCTGAAGTGAAACGCAACTATTATTTTACATTTCAGTCCATATAAATATTAGAGTTAAGTAAAGCCTTGTTTAAAATTGAACATATAAGCAACATTTAAGTCAGCTAGTTTTCTTTGCTCAGTTTTGTAACTCAAACAACTCATTACATTTACTCAAATTAATGTAATTGAATAGTTTATTCCTGTACTTGACTTTCTAAGACCAGTACTTAAGTATATATTGGGGTAAGTATTGTGTTTTATTCAATTTAAAAAGCATATAGAACTGAATAGAAAAGTAAACACTAAAAGCTGAAAAATGGACTCCAAACTTTTTGCAGACAACCATAAAATGGCCTTTAGTTTGACTTTCACAACACATGACAGTCTGTGGCACATTGTGAGGGAGTCATCCCAAGACAGCTTTTGCGTTATAATGAACCTGTTGGGGATTCATATTCTTCTGGTGTTATTGCATGTTAAGGAAATATATTTACCTGCAAATGCACTTTGGTTGCTACTCAGTACTTGAGTGAACTTTATATGACTTACTGTTTTTACTTTTATTTGATTTAAATTAACTGTTTTACTTGAGTACAACAATCTGATATTTTCTTCCACCTCTTGTGGGGGCGGGGGGCATGTATGAATGAACAGCTTAATAAGAGTTAATAAAAAATAAACCTGTTATGTTCCATTTTTATCAAGTTTGTTCCACTAAATGCCACTAAATATTAGACACTGTACCTTTAGACTATTGATTTTATGTTGAAGATTTTTTTTCTTTTCTTTTTGACATATGTGGATTTTAAGCAAATGTGAAATGCAGTGTTTTTTTTTTTCTAAGATTGTGCATTTCCTCATGAGTTGAATCCCTGATCCCTGAACTTGAAAATTACTTTTTCAACCTAGATTTAGGTCCTTCTTTTCAGCCATTTCTGATCTGTGATATGTTGACGCTTTTTGCATTGATATTCTGCAATTGAGACTAATGGAAAATTAACTGTCAATTAACTCATTACTGGGCACATTATTTCATTGTGTATCAAATCAGGCACTTTCTAAGAATACTGTGGAGCCAGATGTATTTAGGAATAACAGGAAATATTGTAGTTTAGAGTTGCATGACATTTATTTGTGCTGTGATTTTTCTTGTGTTTGTACAGAATCTGCCATTTTCAGTGGACAACAAGTGGCGTCTGCTGGGCATGATGGTGGTGTTTTTTGGCAGTGGCTTTGCATTCCCCTTCATCGTTGTCAGACATCAGATCCTTAAGAAGTAAAATGGTCCACTTTTAACACAACCTTTCAGGTATTTATAACTACCATGATTATCTAATAGGTCTGCTTTCATTTAAAAGTCATATTGATGTTAGATTCACTTAAGTCTTAGTTTGAATGCTGACCTCAGGCCCTGACTGGCTTTAACTATGCATCTAAAGCCTTTCTCTCAGCAGTAAATCTTACATGACCTGGATGTCTGAGAGGGATGATGACAAATGTCATGTGGATTTATACTGCTGCTGTGTTTAGATAAGCTAGCATGGCAGCAAGTTAATGTGACAATTTATCGTAGACATTGATCCGTATCAGGTGAGAGCCGTTCAGAGTTGCTGTTGTCACTTTTATCTCTGATGGTGTTTACTCAGAAATTACTTTTCTGTCATCAGATTTGTGCAAGTCATCTTATCACCATTTGCCTTGTTTTCTTGTTGTCTCCGTAGGTTGTCAGCTGGAACGTATTTATCCATCAGAGTTCTATCCGTGTGGAAGAATGGGAATCTCTTAATTTTCTTTGTAAATAAAGTTTCCTCAAATATGAAAGTATGTCATCTCCTTTGTTTCGCAAGAAATCAAACACAACAATATTCCATTTTTAAGGTATACCAAGCATGACTTATTTTGAGGCTTTAGATAAAAACATTTTTTTAGCTGTTCAAGGTTGTTTATAAGCATTTGGTATAGGCTCATCTAGGTATAGCACAGATTTCCTGAAATCTGTTAACTTCAGCTTTTATAAGTCAAAGCTAATAATCTTTATTTTTTCATAGCAGCTCATCACATAGAATCAAGTCATTGGTTAAATATAGCCTGCAGTGCTTTTTATTAATTGGCTTTGCACCCCAGTATAGTGGTTAGCAATACTGTGAATGATGTTTTCAAAAGCAAAAATAACTTTTTATAGCCCTGAGGTTTGATACAACATATTGGAACCCATGCCCTTGTAAATTAAGACCTTTTGGTGCCTTGAACAGAATGAAAATAAATACATTGAACCCTTGAAATAATCCTGAGAGGGCTTATTTTAAAACCTCCACTCCTCCTGCTCTTAAAGCTCTTCAGCCATGTATTGTCCCTCTCTCTATAGCTGAACTCTTCTGCTGAACTCTGCTGAATAACCTATTTCAGTTCTGTTAACCCTCTGCTGCTGGCTATAATTATCCAAGGACAATGTATTAAAAAGGGGAAAGTGTTGCTGCTCAGTTATTGAGGAAGGGGAATGTAAAAGTTGAGAGGTTTTCAATTCACCTCTACCTTACGCCTGCAGTCAGTTTTAGGAAACAGCTATGGTTAGTTTTTCATTTTTCTTATGCTGTGGAGAAAATCTGTACCCACGTTTTGCCTAAAGACATATGCATTCAGGAACAAGCCGAAGCATAACAAACAACTCTTGAGTGTATCCTTTGCAACCCACCACTCCCTGATTTTTTCACATACACACAACTTGCAACATCTTGTAAACCTGTCAAGTGGTTCAGTGTGCTTTTGCATTTCCAATGATGTTACTAAGAGTGCCTCTGGGCTTGCTGGGTGGAAGATTATTCAGGTCATGCAGCCCTTGCTAGGTGATGATAAAGTTATCAGACATTTAATGGGGTCAACAAGTAGGAGCTGATATTTCATAGGTGCGCTGCTGTATTGCTGCACTTAGAATAGGGTGACCTGTATTAGTGGCTCATGGGCAGCGAGAGTCTCTGGTGGAAAAACAACACAAACAATCCACCATGCATTATACAGCATACTAACATGCCTTTAGATATTTTTTCCACAGCAGACAACACTTTCATTAAGTACATTGCAGGCTAATACATTAGTCTGAGTGCCATATTTTTCTGTTCACTTGCACCTTTGGGAAATGATGCATTTCAAGACAGGAAGTCAAAGTGTAATTTACATGTCTTCTTTAAGGAAGTGACCTGGAAATTCTGCTTTAATGGTGCATTTTCTTTAATGCATGTCACTGTCATTCTGCTCAATTATATCTCAATAGCTTTTCTGTTTACTTAAGAGTACACTCAGCCTGAAACAATAATCCCCTCTCAGATGCTCCTTATCAGCATGTAATGAAACGATCACGATCAAGCAGAGGCCTGCAGTCACCGATGTACTTCAGCTCCTGACACCAGCCTTACAGTCTTTTCAAGTGTGTCTCAAATATCACTCGTAGGTAAAAAAGGGAGCTTTCAAGTGCCATTAAAGACAAATAAGCCTCTTTGAAATGATACTGAAATGATACTTCAGTCTTTCTTTGAGTATCCAGAACCGGTCCTCATTGGCTTAAAGTTGTCTGGAAAAAATGATCAGCATTTCAAACAATTCAAATCAGGGCTAAAGCACATTGTGGGTGTATTTTCCCCTCTATAGAGCAAACAGTTTGATTTGTCCACCAGGCTAGTTGGTCTTCATGTTGGTTTAATATTTAACATTTAAAAAGATTTCTTTGAAAGGCAGATGGCTTAGCAGTTAGGTTGTGCCTATAAGTAAAAATCATTTAATTTTAAGTTTACTGTAAGTACTGAGTAGCTACTGAGGAGTTGTAAGATAAAATATCCCTCCTTATTGGCAAGAACAATAAGAGAAAAAATCAACCAGGTTGTTGAGGACAGTTTAAATTTTGACGGCTGTTTTTAATTTTAGTCTCAGTCTTTAGATTGAATGTTTTTTTTTAAATTTTGGCACATTTTATTCTTTCTACCCTTTTTAGTTTTAGTCAAGGTGTAGTCGCTGAAAACTCAGAAACATTTTAGTCTTTTATTAGTCCATAAAAAATCCTCACATTTAGTCTTAACTTTTAGTCCAAGCATTTATTCTCTTGCCTAAATCTGGTACCATGTCCTGGTAGTGTATTCTATGCACGCTGCCAAACCTGGGATCTCTTTCTACAGCTGAGAGGCAGAATAGCTATAGATACATTGCATTTTGACAGATTTACCCAAAGTTGAGAAAGATCATGGATTTTGATTGTCTGACGAAAACTAAATTACATTTTACTCTAGTTTTAGTCATCCTGACGAAAACTAAACTTACTTTTAGTGAGTTTTAGTCTTCAAAGATCAATTTTTGGTAGTCTTAGGGCCAATCCCATTTCTTACCCCTTAGCCCTTCCCCTCTGTCTACCCTTACCCTTTGCCCCTTGAAACAGAGTGGTAAGGGGTAGGGGTGAAAGCTTTCCCTTAAGAAACGAGACGTCACTTCATCGTCACACATTGTCGATAAACAGCTGTGTCATTAAAAGTGACAATAAGGCTTTGACCATCTTGTTTATACTACGGATCTCTGTGTTGATCTTCTCTATACAATTACACCGTTAATAGCCCTGGTTTACAGGTGTACGTACCAAAAATACAACAAACCCCCATCCATAGTAGCTAAAGATTGGATATATGAGAAAACACAAATTTTATATTTCTGTAATCATTTATAAATGCCTGTGAAGTTCGTTGCTAAAAAAATCACTCCAGTATTTGATTTTTGCATGTCTAAAAACCCCTCTGTTTCAGCCCTGCTCAGAACAAGTTGTTTCTGTGGCTTTAAATGTCAATGAGCTGTCTGACTCCGCCCCTCTCAAGAAATGGATGTGGCTCTCCTGATTCTCCTCTCAGCTGGCAGCTTGAGAGGAGGATCAGGAGAGGAGGGCGGAACGTTCTTCCAAGCAGGGTGGGTCAACCGAACCTGGGGGTGGGGCTAACTCCCCACATGACATCATGAAAGGGAAATCTGAGAATTCCTTGTTTCAGCACACATTTTCTGAAATGGGGGGTATGGATTTTTTCTGAAATTTGGGGGGATTGTGGACAGGCCAGGGGCACATATTTTGGCTGGAAAAGCCTGAAAAAGTGTATTTTGCATAATGTGTGACCTTTAAGTCATAGTTTTAGTCGACAGAATTAACAGTGGTTAAGCTAAAGTCACACCACAATAATAAAGTAAAATACACTGCAAAAATGAGGGTGTTAATTTAACATATGTACAGTTATATTTAACAATTCAAAGTGTCTATATTGGTCTACCCTACATATAGTTAAACTACACTTTTAAAAGTGTTAAATATTGTACAATATGACAAAGTTGCAGTAACTCTTGAAAATCTGTGGTAAGGTGGGTCTCCTTTGGCAAGAATAAAGCAGAAAGCCAACCTCATGGCAAGGCAATGGCTACTGATGAAGAATACGCACTATGCATACGCTAAGAAGAACTGTAACTGAAGAACTCTAACTCAGTGGATAACTTCACTCATGGTGCAAATGTGTCTAACAACAAAAAACACAAAAATTGACTGGAAAAATGCCCAAAAGAACCCCAGTAGGGATCACTGTACAACAGGCAATATCTTAACACAACAAAACAATCTGCCCAAGGGCATGGTGGGAAACGGCTGACACATCCCCCAGATTTGAAATACAGTGTAGTCAACAGAGGTGGTAAAACAGTATGGTAGTAAAAGTGCAGATACTCTAATTAAAACTTATTTAAATCAAAGTAAAAGTACTGATTTCAATATTGACTCAAAAATTAAAGTACAGAGAAAGAAACTACTCAGTTGCAGTGATCTCAGTAAAATAATTTGTTACTTTCCACCCTGGGTTGCACCCCATGTTTGCAAGTTCAATTCCAGCCAGTGGCTTCTCTCTTGCATGCCCCTCTCATTCCTGTTTCCGACTATTTCCACTTCTCTCCTCCCTTTATAAAGGCAAAAAAAAGCACAAAATAGTAACTAAAAAAAAAGATCTTTCAAATGCAGCACTGGATGAAAAGAACTGCCAGGAGCTTGGTTTTCATTGGTGCTACAGAACTCTCTATACACTCGGAGTGCTAATTTTGGAAAGTTCCCACATTTTCACAGAAAAAGATTTTGTCCACACCGATAGCACAAAATCAAAATGTCAGTGTCACTAAAATAGATCATTTATGAGAAGAGTGTCACGTTATTTGAGCATATAAGAGAAAATGTACATGCACCAAGCAGTGGGTCCTTTTTCTGGGTCATGAATGTTTGATCTATTCTCTGCCATTATGCTGCTAACTGGGGCTTTTAAGAGTCTTAGTTGATGCCAGGCTCCAGCAGTGAGGAGAAATTACACACAATGGTGTCATCTGGACAAGGACCAAGCTGCAGTGCAGAGCTGGCGACTTATGAAAAGTGCATAAGGGTGAGTTGGCACGGGGCACATTGCAGAAAAAGGGTCCTACAGTGCCCACAATAGTCAACATTGCACATTTTGGGCGGGTTTGTCATATCTCCACTGTGTGCCACTTTGAGCGGCTGCAGGAAGGAGGCAGAAAAAAAGAATACATTACAGGGGGGATTACGCAGCCAGCATGCCAAGTCTGTTGCAGGAGTCATGCTGCATTTACTATGTAAGTGTGAGGAGAAATGAAAGTGAAGGAGTTCTATTGTGCATCTGTGGTTTTCTTGAGGGTTTGCCAGAGTTTGCGCCTTCATTATAGACGATATCTGGTAAATTCATTATTGTAATTGTCCTCCCAAATGCTTTACATTCCCTGGTGCACAGGCACTAATTAAAACAAAGTGTAGTCATTAAAGATCAATTTCATAGCAGCTTATCACCATTCAGTGATTGTTAAACATCATGCATGCTAATAGAACAACACTCTGCATTGCACACAGTTACAAAGGTAAAAGCCTGCATGCAACACTGGCTCAAAAACAGCATTGTTGCTTTATTTCCCCTTTTATCCAACAAACTATTATATGTTCCTGAAGATATGCAAATGACCTTATTTGCAGTATCTGTGGCCATTCATTCCAGCCTCTGTAGGCTGTTCAATAATAGACTTTTCTGCATCTCACGTGTGGAATCTAATTATAGACTCATTTGCACTTCAGAGGAGAAGATAGTGGGCTTAGCTTGGTGTAAAGCATGCACAACCACCTAATAAAAAGACTCAACATTTTCTTGAATCCCCCCAGTTAGAGGCACATTTCACATCCAGCCGTGGTATTATAGTCAAACAATTATAAGTGTTTGCTTGTGCGAGCGCATTCATTAGTGATTGACAGTTATATAAACATTTACTTACTCTGAATGAGAGTGGGTGCCTGACAAACACTCCACAGACTAAATTACCCCTCTGGGTGACTAGGATGAGCTCTAATCAGCGCTTTGTTGTAAACATCTTGCACAGCAGCATTTCATTGTACAAAGCAATCAATATAACACATCCCAAACCAGGGGGATGCTCCATGTGTGGCCCACCCTTCATATAAGCATGATGACAATAATAATAGGTGAAAGCAGCTGTCTCCAGTCGCCGAGCAACCCCCCTGACACTGCACTGTCAGTCAATAAAGTTTCAAGGACACGCTGAACTCCTGAGTGCTTTCTTCTCCTGCTAAGCCCGTCCTCTCTTTCCCCAGCGTCTCTGTTTACCACACTGTGCCTCAAAGATGCTGACTGGTGGAGAAGTGCGGAACTGTCAGTGCAGGAAGATGAAGTGTGCACGCACCTCCCACTTCGTCAGAGTCAGGCTCTGTACTACCTCAGCCAGGAAGTCTACACAATTAGTCCAGAACCTCCAGGGAGAAACTGTTCATAGGAGATGAATGCTCGCTAGAGAGCAGGTTGACTGCGTGTGCGAGAGAGTTTTTGTATGTCACAGAGAAAATAAGAGACTTTAACATCAAATGACATCTTAGAAGCAGTCTCCTTTAAAGGGTAGGGGTTGAAGAAATGGGGGACATTATTCTTAACCACAGTAAAGGCACACATGATGTAAGCAGTATCACACAAGAGGGAGTTCTGTTGTACTGAGTAACACCACAGCCATAGCATGCTGTTATTCGGTGTACCTGTACTACCTTGAGTGTGATATTGTTTTTATATAGCACAACCACAAGATTAACAACAACCCTTTCTTTCATTCATTCATTCATTTTTTTCAAAAGAAACAATTGATTCTAGATATTAAGAGCAAGTAGACAATTGCAACCCAATACATGAACATTTTTCTCTCTTGTTCATGCCTTCTTGCAACTGCAGACCACTTACTGATTATTATTATGTACATTTGTCTTAATGTCTGTTGAATATTTATCATAGAAAAACTGGAACAAAAGTCTGTTGACAGTTGCTTCATGTCTGGTAAATCAAGACAAAAACTGTCTTCTGTAGTAGGTTTTTTAAAGCAGAGCAATTAAAAAATTAAAAGTACAGTAGCATAGGACAGGATATGAAACAAAATTAAATGAAATAATACAATATGATACAATAACTACTGTATGATATGATACGACAATACCAGACCATGATATACCATACTAATCCATCTGATACATAGCCATACACTATCACATGATTCCATACCATGCCATGCCACACTCTATGATACAATATGAAAAGATACTATGTACGATAAATATGACACAACACCACCGTGGCCGGGAGGGCAAATGTTCTCCAAAAGCCATTTAATTTGTTTCCAAATGAAACAAAAACAGCTCCGATAAGAGGCTTCAAATCAAAAGTCTGAATGAACTTCAAAAAGGTAAACGCGGTGCAACTGACAAAACACTCTCCAAGAATCAAAAACAAATTCTTTAATGGCGAACACGCCTCTAATACAGAAACGATCCCACACTCAAAACAATCCTAATCCAAAACAATTTTTGAAACCAGGACCTTGGGGCGTTCTCTGGCAGGAAGAGCGAGAGGAAGAGACAGACAGATGGAAGAAAGTGCGAACCGAGGACTGACTTGTGATTTGTGTTTTGAAGCACGACTTGGAGGGAAAGTTACTGCGTGATAATAACGTCATACTCATTACCATTTATGTAGTTACATTCAGGGTGCGAATTGCCAAGGGGGATGTGGAAGATTTCCTCCCTTCTGGTTCTAATTTCCCCCTCTGATGATAAATTTTCATCTCCAGAGGATATGCGTTTTATACCTGCCTCTGCTCAAACTGAATGCATCCCGCTCTGGTGCTCTCTTCTCAGTGTTTACTGTGTGATTAAAACGTTCATGCCACAGTATGATACCATAACATACGACATGACACAATATGATACGATAAGTGGTGTTACGATAAGATGTTTTTTAGTCTCCTCCTGACTGGCTTCAGCAAGAGTTTACTTTACTAACTCCACTGATAGTAAACAGTAATAATGTCTGCTGCGCTTGCGTAAAGTATCTGTTTCCTAGGGCAATGGACGCCTACTACATCATGTGTTTTCTTGCTCTGATTGGCTCATAATGAATGTGACACAGAGAACATTTGTCCAGTCAGCCTGAGTTTATTTGAAAGGTTCTTCCTAAACACCATCTATGGGTGTAAAATGTATCCCATGCCTTGGATATGTGGATGGGCCTACCTTAACTCTCTTCTCAGAATGTACTATGCATCTTTCACATAGAGAAAGAAACATGCACTTAGCCATCTCACGGAGACCTGCCCCCCTTTTCCAACAGTGTTGGATCACAAAGAGGTTGTAAAAGCCAAAGAGAGGAGAGAAAATGTGTCACCCAGGTTTCTCGCACATTCAGTTTGATATGAAAATAACAGGTGAAGAGACCTGGCAGGGACCCTGGATGAGATCTGAAACCGGCATAATCTCTACATCCCCTCCAGCTCACTTTTAGCACTCAGAGCAGTCTTCAGTTCAATAATGTAACACTACACACTGCCAGAGTTAATAGTAGCAAGTTTCAGGGTGAAAAAGTTTTCATTTTAAATAATCATGCCCACTTCAGTCCATGCTCTCCCACTTCAAGCATTATGTTAATGCCTCTGAAGTGTCGGATGTGGATGGATGTGCGTTTTGCTCTCTTACTTCATACAATATACAGTGCATTTTCAATAGGGCTATGTTCCCTCTCATTGAAAAGCTTGTATTTTTATCTTCCATTTCAGCAGCTGTCTGTTATGAAATAATGCTGCGGGTATGAATGCTGAGCTAAATCATGAGGTTTTGAGATCTTTTGTCTCAGGCTATTTTCATCTCCTGGGCCTTGTGACTGAACACCAAATGACATAAATTTCCTTTTAGTAAAATTTATCTGGTCTGGTTTGATTTATGCAGCCACTCAAATAGCAACTTAAATGTTCCATTTCCATTTCTATATGTGGTCGTTTCTTTTATGTGTCTTTTTTCTGCAAAACAGTAAAGAAAGATCAACACACATGCTATTTATGAATGTCAGTAGGCTTATTCAGACACAGCTTCCTCTCAGTTAAAACAAGACTGCTTTGGTTTGGTTCCATGTGATCTACATGGTAGAAAAAAAACAACTGTGGATGTGTCTTTTCCTCTAATGAAGCCTCTCTAGAGATGGTGTCTGCTGCCACGGAACAGTGCAAATGCAGTGTGGGAATAAGGTCTGACAATGTGAAACTACAGGCGGGAAAAGAAAGAGAGAAAAAAAAAAAGCAGGTGCAGCTGATCATTTGTTGTTGTTTTCTCTGCTATGGGTTTCTTTCTTCCCACTGATACAGAGAGAAAATATTTGAACCTTTTCTGGGCCAGAAACTGTGTCTGTTGCTCAACAGTGATCCCCTCCCTTGTTGCACACACTAGATGGATCCAACCCACACTGAAAGGCATGCACCACAAACCTGCATGTTCACGTGCACATAAGCCCTAGAACAGATGCACAAACGCCATGTGAGTACATGCTCAGGAACACCGCTGAAATAGGTTCAGAGACAAAAAGTCAAGCTGTAGACGAAACATGTCAAAGTCAGCATCTTTAAGTTGCTTAAATAGGGAGAGAAACTCACAACAGTAAAGCTGCAGGCTAGGAATACCTGCAAATATATATTCTTCTTACAAAGTTGAATATAGCTTATATTTTTACTTTTCCCACAGACAGCAGAAAAGGAGGCAGGACAAAGCGAGATATCGATGGATATACAGCACAGAAATGAGCAAAAAAGCTGCAGAGACAGAACCAAGAACATTTGTTCTCTATTGGGAGCAAACACTGTCCTAAAGTCTGAGAGTCAGCACTTTTAGTTTTTGCGTCTCTGTTTACCATATGCATGGTTTCTGATGTAGCTCTGCAGTAGTCTCTGAGGACAGAGACGCAGAGGTACGGAGGTGAAGAGCTGAAGTGTGGTGCACTGTTTTAAACATGCTCTGCAGCCTGATAGCTCCCCCATCTGGACAAAATTATACTACCAGGCTGTACTTGTAGCTACCTTGTAAATACTTAACAGTGCCAAGGTTATGAGTTCTTTGAAGCTTCAACATTTTACTAGTTATTTTCTTTGTCAAAAGGAAGTCTTTTGATTGTGAATCATTTATATTAATGTGAAGTAACTCAGGGCAGGACAAACTTTGACAAAGCCATTAAAAGAAGCTGTGTGAGTCCATGCAAAAACAATTTGATCTCACGTGGTTTTTTTGTGGGAATGTTTGCTCAGAGAGCAAGATGCAAATAAAAAATGGTTTCCTTTGAACACGGGAACAGAGCACCAACAGAGACACAATACAAGCCACAGAGGCAGGACAGGCTGTGCAGGCGAAATGTGAATGAAAGGCTTGTGTCTCGCTGAGACAAGGGAGGGAGGACGGGGCCAGAGGAAGGCACGGGGTGCTCACATTGGTTTGTGTCTCCACAGACCGATCTCTTCCAGGGTGTTCTTTGGATATCACAGATGTTTGGATGAAACGAACAGGCACAATTTGGCACAGCATGGGTTCAGATGGGTCCATGAATTGTGCCTTTCAAAGCCCAGCTGAACCACATGGCACCCAGGACCTCAGCCACAGAGCCTCTCAAGACTAATTCAATACTGCAGTTATAAAAGGATGAACAAATCCTTTTGTTCTTTTGTGCTTCCAAAAGAGGCACAATTATTTTGCTGTACAAATTACTTGGTATTTTTGATGCACAACCATGTGAGATGTTTTTCCTCTGGTTGTATCAGCATGAAACAACCCGGCAGATATCAATCTCTTTCTCTCCCTCTCTTCAGACCTTTGATGATGATGAGCTATTTAAAGTTTTGTTTTGGTGAAGAGAGAAAGTTTTATTTTGCAGCAACTACTCAAAGATATGCAAATTTAATCACTTTTCAACAGGAGTGTCTAAAGATTTCTATCCTGTTAGATCTTTAAACTTTTACCACGCAGGCTGATCAGGTGTGAATTACTCCTTCAGCCTAGTCCTCTTTGCAACTATAAAGACATTAAATACAGAATAAGGAGCTTCTTTACTGTTGAATTCATTAGCTGCTGATTATAGTGCATGTGAGTGTAGATGTCTACACAAACAAAACTAGCTCCATAGCCTCTTCACTCTGATAGGAGGGGCAAAGATATCCAATTAATAAGAGAGGTCAGAGTTGACTTTCCACTGGCTGGTCCAATCACAGTGGGTGCCTCTGTTAATTTGGTGAGCAAAGTCACGGCAGGGGTGGGTGGCCACTTAGGGAAAAGCCAGGCGAAGTAAAAGGGATGGATGAGAGGAAGCACGATAAGGACTGAGGGAAAGATTGCGGCCCCCTGACAGCTCGGCTTGCATGGCAAATGAGGACGCTGACTGAACAAAAAACATTTGCTGAATGTGTAATGGGAACGATCAGAGGACTTCAGGAGAGAGCCGCATGCTGGAGCAAAGACAAACACTAAACTTTTTCTGACAACCAAACAGGGACGTGTGCAGAATTTGAGACTAGGGTGGCCCTGACTGTCTAGGGGTGGCATAAGGTATATTTGAATACACACACATTTCCTGATAATATTTATTTATTGTTTATGCCCTTTTAATGTTAGTATACTGCTAGTAATAGTAGTTATAGTAGTTTTTATTGACCAGGGTCCTCAATTCAAAACAAGAAGCATCAGAGGTGGACAGAGGTGAGCATCGCTGCTTGACTAGGGAATGTCTTGTGTGGCCACAACATTAAGCAAACCAACTTTATGACAGTTGTGGCGGAATGTCAGCTCATACTGTGCAACTGAATTACTAATAATGGACGACCATCGCACACGATTTAAGTGCTCATGCTATACTGTACAAGTTCTTACACAGTATGAGTGAAGTTGGGACGGACTGTAACAAAAATCTGTAGAGTTTATTTTGAAAAAGTCCCCCATACTAAGGCTAAAGTCACATCTCTCTCTATCCCACACACACGAACAGCATCACCATCCATGTCACTCAGGAATATTTCCTGCTTGTTTATTTCCTTTATTATAGGACGGCTAGGGAGCATTAGAAAGTCAATCCTGCTGCTGTCATGATGATTTATACGGAAGAGTATTAGGGCCACTGAAAAAAAAATTTTTGAGATAAAATTTTTTTTTTTCACTTGTAAGAAAAAAGTCAGAATTCTGAGATTAAAGTCAGAATTCTGAGATTAAAGTCAGAATTCTGAGAAAAAAGTCAGAATTCTGAGATTAAAGTCAGAATTCTGAGAAAAGTCAGAATTCTGAGATTAAAGTCAGAATTCTGAGAAAAGTCAGAATTCTGAGATTAAAGTCAGAATTCTGAAAAAAGTCAGAATTCTGAGATTAAAGTCAGAATTCTGAGAAAAAAGTCAGAATTCTGACTTTAATCTCAGAATTCTGAAAAAAAAAATTTGAGACTTTTTTTCATTTGAAGAATAAAGTCAGAATTCTGACTTTTTTTCTCAGAATTCTGACTTTTTTTCTCAGAATTCTGACTTTAATCTCAGAATTCTGACTTTTTTCTCACAAGTGAAAAAAAAATTTTCGTCTCAATTTTTTTTTTTTTTTTTCAGTGGACCCAATACTCTTCCGTAGATTTAAGATGTAGTTTACAAAGGAAAAAATTGCCCATAGTTGAGGATTCTGCTCATGGCTCTACGCTCACTGTAGGAGTGTCTGACATGGTATGACCAAAACATCAAACCTGTCCGAAATCCATCCTAGCTGTCAGGAGTAGCTGGTCAGGCATGGTCCGGTCATGGTCAGCATCTTATCCCTCTGTACACCGCACGACAAACGACACACAGCCCTTTAGATCTACAAGGGAAAATGTCCCAATTTAAAATACCCTTAATCTTAAATTTTGATGTAAATTACTTTACTTTTCCGTCCATCCATCTTCTTCCACTTATCCAGGGTCAGGTTGCAGTGGCAGCAGGCTAAGCAAGTAAACCCCAACATCCCTCTCCCTAGCAACACTTTCCAGTCTCTTCCTATCTGGGCATGCCTGGAAGAGCCCTGAGCTTAATCCCCAGCCCAGCACGGCAGGGGATTTCCTTTTCCACTACAACCAAGCTACCTGTTTGAGGGTGCGTCTAAAGGTGATGGCACAGCATTTTGAGTCGATGATTGCTTTGTTCCACCAGCAGAAGAAGAAGCACCCATTGGTTCAAATTCAGTTTCTCTGGTAATCTGGCAGGTATATCAAAGTTTGGTGCAGCGTTTGCTAGTCAAACATATCTGCAAGGTGTCTCCAAATTATGATAAACTGCTGGGACATCACCACAGCGTGATTGAAGGCGAGGCAGGCACACTCTGGCCCTCCAGAGCAGGACCATTCTGGGCACGGCTCAGTGAAGATTGGTGCAGCCAAACTGGTGATGGAAAAGTCAATTTCCCAAACCTTACTTGTTGCATCTACATATGACTTTAAAGAACGTTGAACCTTGAATCTTGGTTCCTAATGCGCCCTGGCACATATAAAATATGATTTTCAGGGGCCATGCATGGAAACATTACCCTTCAACACACTGAAGAATCCCTCTTTGAGAAGATCATCATAAGTTCTTTCATATTCCCAGTTTTGTTAACAAAACAGAGGAAACAAGACTTTCTTAAGTATTTTAACACTACAATAGGTGGTCCATCTCTGCTGTCTTCATACTAGAAGACATGACAAGAGGGCCTTGAAGTGTAAAATGTGGCTCTTTCTATTTCAAAGAGACTGCATGGAAACAGCTGAAATCTTTGCTCACTTGACTCTTCACAGGAAGCAAGTGAATCAGAAATTTCTGAACATGCAAAAAAAAAATCTAACTAAAATCCTGTTCACCTCATTTGGACTGAGCACTAGTTTCAGCTCCAACTAACAGCCATGGACGACGCTGGAGCTACTTTTTCAAAATTCACTCACTCTGACGGCAGTTTTGCCCAGCAAGCTGAGAAATACTCCTGCCTCCTGTCTTTTCTCCCCCCAACTCTTTCCCTCTCTCTCCAAATGCCTCAACCTGCATCTTGCTATCTCTGACACATCTCCCCCTCTTTAGTTTAAGAATCCAAACTGACGGCAGGCAGACTTATCTTTCAAACTTTGAAAAAAAAAAAAAGTCTGAATAGAACATGTAGCCCCTCGGCTCCTGGGGGGCTCCGAGACTCCAGAGCTTTCTCTTCAGAGGTGCGTTTTCACAGAGTGAAGAGAAGAAAAATATTCAAAACAAAGAAGGTAGAGGAATAAAAAAAATATCTCCAAGAATTCAAGTGATGATAACCTTAGAAAGCAAAGGTGATTCATGAAAGTTGGGGAGTTTTTGTTTAATATAAAAACCCCTCACAGAATTTTAATACACATTGCTGAAATTTCACTGTTGTTTCATCACTTCTAGCAAAGATCTAACCTATCTTCATAAGCTCTTAAAGATGGCATTCTCAGCAGTATTATCTCCATGCAATGTCATCATATCATAGAGCGCCCTTATCCTGAATAAATGTTTTCATCTATCGTGGAAAGCTCTCCCCCTGGCTATATCATTGCATTACTTCGGCGTAGTTTTCACAAGAGAGAAATTGAGCGAAGTATGTACGCTTAATTTGATGCAGCTACGCTGTTTTAGAGTTTCAAATTGAATTCAACCTACCTTCAAAGTCTGCTAACACAATTAAGTGAACTTTTTAGACTTTAAATGTGATTTTGTCCTAGAGTCGCTTTGTTCTGAGTGTCTTTTCTTGGAAGTTAATTGCATTTTCGGTCGCTGTTGTTCAGAAGGAGAAAGTGGGCATTTATGACACCTAGCTTCTATATCTACTCACAGGCTGCACTGTTGTCACATAAGTCACCGCCATTTGAAATTAATACTTTTGTATTTTCCCTCAATGTGATCCGGCTTATTGAGGAAGTCTATGTATAGGCAAAGAAAATGTGGGCTTTTCTCTCTTTGTTATGTTACTTAAACAGTTTTAAGACTACAACACCCAAGACCCCCACTTTCAGGGGCTGAAAATTCAATGGTTCATTAACTCACATTCCTCAGTAAGACCTCCAAAAGGTCTCTCAAAGTAAGGGTGAATGGCCCGCCTTACAGAGCAAGAAAAGATGGTCTAATTAAAGGATGCCCGCCATCACTTTACTTAACCTCTGACTGCTTTTTTAATGAGTTACTCACATAGAACAGGCTTGATTTATATTCCATTTATTCATGGACACATTAATCTGAAAAAGATGGGCTGAACATCCATAAAAGTCACAGTTTTATCCTACAGAGTTTAAAAAAATATATGAAATTAAGGTCTGTAAAGAAAGATTTATATGTTTTTAAAAGTTAAACAAGACTTATGGTCAATACAACATCCAAATATATTGGTAAAAGTTGCAGTATTTCTGCTGAAACAGAAGGCCCCGGGGTACAGAATGGGTCAATCACAAGTACAGTAAAACAGCAACACAATAGAGAGTCTGTTAGCTTTTTTGTAAATACATTTTATAGTTGAGTATTGAGCTGTTCACACAAACTCCGCATCCCCGGAGCCTCCTCAGCAGCCATCTGTGTGCGAGGCAGAGAGAAAGAGCAGTGGGGAGTTTGGAAAGTCTGGATGTTCTGAGTCAAAAAGAAAATCTGAACCACCAGCTGCAGTAAGATCAGGGAGTGCTGGAGGCAAAAGAAAGAAGAAAGAAGTATCTTGTGATATGGTGAGAATTTAATTTATAAATGCTTATAAGCCAAGGTTTCTCAGAGCAAGGGAGATACTTATTAGTCTTTAAAATGTTTGGATATAAATTCATGTAATATTTTTATCAGAAGGCCCAGAAATTTTTTTTAGAGAGGTGTGAGTAGCCAAGGCTGGATTATCAGTAAGTCAATATTTTTTGTCTATTTAGAAGCAAAGGAGCAGAACAAAAACTAGAACATTGCTGACATACAGCAATGTGCATATGTATTATGTACTAAGGATTCAACATGGGGCCCAATGAGGTGGCCACTTCAGGCCCCATGATGCCCACAGCCAAAGTCGACACACATGTCGCTTAGCAGCCAAGGTCAAGCTAAGCAGAATTTCTTTTGAATAGGCCTTTTCACTGCCATTGATATGCCCAGAGACCACCCCTGGTTTTTGGATCCTTGGGATATTCACAGAACAACCCCAGGCCCATGGCTCAGCACCCTCACTTATAACATCCACCCCTTACTCTGCCCTCAAGGTGTAGACTTTATTTTTCAACAAATTATTTTCCCATGTCCCTGGTAATGCAAGGACATCCAGAGCACAACTGGGTTGTGCCAATCCTCCTTCCCACCTGATGGTGCAGCTTAGTCACCACATCTACGCCTTACACCAGCCTCAATTTTTGACCAAAACATGCCTAAAAGTTCTGCAGAGTAGAGAAAAGAAAATTCTTTTTCAGTGGAAAACCATAAACAGAACTAATCTCATTGATGGACAGCTATGTGCCTCTACCTGCTGTTATTACAAGAAAAAATCTCACTTGTCCCATCTTGGAGCTGGAGTTTATCCCAGCTGTCATTGGGCTAGAGACAGGGTAAACCCTGGTCACCAGTCAATCACCAGGCTGGCAAACAGAGACAAACAACCAGCCAAGATCCTACTCACATTTGTGGGCTATTGATAGTCACCAATTACCTTTACAATCATGTCTTTAGACCATGAGCACCAGAGCATGCACTGGGAATAACATGCGAACTCCACATAGAAATGGAGTCTCTGTCAGACAGGGATTTGAACAGGAACCTTCTTGCTGTGAGCCAATAGCACTAACCACTGCACACTGTGCATCCCAGCAATGCAACAATAGAAGCCCAATGAAATTGGTTTACATGATGACTCAGCAGCAGCTGTGCCCTCATCAAAATAAAGGTGCTATATGATGGACTGAATGACTGAGTGTGGGAATGACCGACTGTAGTATAAAGGAGGAGTGAGGGGTTGGGTAGGAGGGTCAGGGAGTTTAGGAAGGGAAAGAAGCAACTGCTCTATCATCTCCGCCCAGACACCTTTGGGATTTCAAGGGAGAGACAGTATAGAGCAGCAGAGAGACAAATCGCTTCTCTTGACCTTTGAGAGAATGGCCACGTACAGTAATAATCCACTGATGGGGGAGGGGCAGGCTGAACTGGACATGATATTGGGGTTTTTATTTTCTCAACAGAGAAGGATTCTTGGAATAAACTAGGAAGAGGAAGATAAGTCTGAAAAGATAGAGGCCTCAGCACTTGTGTGGAGCTCTGTGTTTGAGTTTGTTGGTGACTGATCTCTAAATCGTGGAGCTATGGTGATTATCATTTGAACATTGGTGAATTTAACAGTTCAAAACAAGATACAAATGCCCAGCTGAAGCTTACATTGGTTTATAACACCTAATATTTTATCAGCTCAAATTTCCAATATAAAACAATACCATATATTATGATACGATACGATTCTATTTGATACAGTAAAATACGACACTCAGTGACACGATACGATCCACGTATCGTGTAGATATACGATGACACAATCCAAGGATATTAAAGTTAACTAAAACTAAATAAATAACTAAAACTAGAATTCGTGAATCATTTTAATTAACTGAAACTAAAACAAAGTAGTGTGTTTACAAACTAAAATATCCTTAGTTTTAGTCTTTGACACAACCATACTGATGGGCATCTGCACCCAAGCCTGGGGAGTGTAAAATTGCCTGAATTGACTGGTTAAGACTTCACACAGAGGTAGTTATTTGTCTGGAGTTGTATTCAAACATCATCTTTAAATAAATAAATTAAAAGAGAAGAGTGGCCTATTTTAAAATGTTTTAAAAAATGTATGATGTTCACTCAGCCCTGACAAATAGCTAAAAAAAGACCAAAACACTAAAACTAATAAAGCTAAACTAACAAACCAGCAGTAAAAAGTAATTACAACTAAACTGAAATTGAACACAGAAAGCGAAAACAAAATGAAAATAAAAACAAATGAAAAATTAAAAAAAACAATAACCTTGATACAATCAAGAGGAAATACAATTAAATGAAGCAATACGATTCCATTTGATACGTTACTATAAGATACCGTACCATACTATACTATACGAAATAAAACAAAACTACACAATACAACATGACAAAAACAAAACAATATGAAATACAACGATAGGATAAGAAACCAAACTATAAGATATGATATGATACAAAAATATATGGAAAGATACGAATGATACTAAATGAAAACAAACCTTACAATACAAAACCATATTAGTCAATGGTCAAAATGATATGAAATGATACAAAACGAAATTAAACGATACGTTATGATATGATAACACATAAAACATTACAAAAACCATACTAAACAATATAGTACAACAGGAAACAAAATGAAACTAAATAAAAAAAGTGATATGAAACAAAACGATACAATACAATATCATACAAATGCTATCAAGCAATGTGATACAATACTGTACCATTTGTTACAATACAGTCCTCTTTTGTCTTAGACTCCAAGTGCTCTACACTAAGCAGCACATACCAACTAAATACCACAAATGACATATAATAATAATAATAATAATAATAATGATGATGATGATGATGATGATGATAATAAATGACCATAAAAGAAAATATTAAAGGTGAAAGATAACAGAAAGAGAACACCAGAGACTCTAATACACTGGTAGAGCCTCAGGAAACACAAGGGAACACTAGGTGGACACACATGAAACATAACATCAGTTTAGTTTGCATCTGGAGACTCTGTATCATCTTCTAGATGATAAAAGTTCATACACAGACAGGAAAATTTGATACACATTATGTGCAGGATCATTGTGTATGGAAAATGTGACCCACTGTGACATTAGAAAGCAGTAAAAACAGACTAAATATTATTGTTTTAGTCTAAAATTTAAAATTTTTTTGTTCATAATACTGAAAATTGAGAATTTCTTCTAATTTCAGACGTTTGTACAAGTGCTACTTTTTTCATGGAAGCTATTCCAGGGTCAAATTTGACCCGTGTAACACTAAGGAAAATACACACTACAAAAATTCAAGCCTTACCACGTGTACTTGTTCCACTCCCTATTAAAAAAGCCAAGTACATTTATTATAGACCACATTCACAGACCAAGTCCAGATACACTTCTTATTTGGTGATGTCAAAAGCACAAAATAGGATCTCGCTAACTAGTATCTCAATTAGATAGTATATCTTATTTCGAGACACTCAGCATGTAAATTTTGTTTACCCCACCGGCAGATTTTTTTATTTATTAAAGGCAATTCAGGCTTTCTCAGATAAATAGGACATAGTATTATGTAATTGAAGATTTTCCCGCCAAAAACTAGTGGTGTGAAACATTAAATAATCTCATCCTGCTCGCTGAAACATGAATTAATAATCCATTTATTTATACACTGTAAATGGAGCTGTGGTATAGATGCCTGATATGAGAGAATTCCTGTATGACTCAGGTTATAATTAACCCAAACCATACCTTGAAGGCACAGAGCACAGACGGTGTGTTAAAAGAGTTTTAAGAGTTCCAACTGGTGCAAAATCTTTCCTGCAGTGCTTTAAGCTTCAGTTTGAGATCTTCAGCTCTGAGATTCCCACTTTACATGCCTTCATTAAATTCCAAATAGTGCTATAATCCCCTTCTCTTTGATTCAAAAGCTCTGCGCTTTTTTAACACAGTGCATGCGGGATGTGGTCTGTAGTAATGTGCAAGCAGTGTTGCAGCATTATGGCCCTTCAATTTTTCCTCTGCTGCAGTAAAGAGGTTAGCGTGATGGACTAGTTGCTGCTCAGGCCTGTCACTGTAGTGAGCACTGCACTCTGATCTACATGGTTCTGGGCTTTAAGTACTACTTCATGCCCTGAGCAATTATGGGCTGCTTCGCTTAAATCTGCAGGAGAAAGCCTAGGATGTATCAGCAGGAACAGAGCTGTTTCTGAAAGTGAATTATTCATCTGCTGCATTACCATTATAATGATTTAGGTTCTCCTCTAGATTGTTTATTTCACTTCACCTGCACTTCTTTATCTGAGTGTAATATTTGAAAATGTAGTCATACAGTATATTTTTTTTGATCCAACAGCCTTTTCAATTAGCATTTTTTAAATCTGTCCTTTCCCACAGTCACACAAGATGATTATTTTCCTGCAGCACTAGAAGCATGGCACTCCTTTTTAAGATTTTATCATTTCCACACTTTCTACTCAAACCTCACTCTATACTGAAGAAGACTGGCCTAAAGCAATGAAAGGGCCTTCTTTCTTTTAAAGTAGAGAATACAACAGTGTTTGCATAGTACTCCTTGTAGGCTAAAGCAAAACAGATACACAGGCCTCATCTCTGTGTAATAGTCAGTTTGACCATATCTTTATTACCTCCCGCAATCTAAGTTGTTTAAAGAAATTTCATGTAAAGTTTCTGAAGATAAGAGTGACCTCTTCTGTAGTACAGATCAATAGGAAGAAGTAAGATAAGGATCACCACCCTTAACAGACCCAGGGGGAATCAGGCATGAACAGACCCTTTTTAAGTCCAAACATAAATTCTCTGTTGGATTGAGATCTCTCAATCAAATCTCAAATCTTCTCCCGAGCCGTAGTTCTCTTGCAGACTAAATAAGATTGTCTTCCAAGATTTTCATATATTTGGATGCAGTAATTTTAACCTCTACCTTTACAAGGCTTCCAGTCATCCCCACAGCATGATGCTGCCACCACTGTGCTTCACAGTAGGAATGGTGTGTTTGTGGTGAACATAGCGTCTCATGTGATGGCCAAAAAGCACCATTTTTGGTCTCATCAGACCAAGGGACTTTCTTAACCATGGAGCCTTATACATGCCTTTTTACAAACTCTAGTCGAGATTTAATATAAGTTTTCTTCAACAGTGACTTTCTCTTTCTCTAAAGCTCTGACAGCTGAAGAACCAGGGCAACAGTTGTTGTATGCAGAATCTCTCCCATCTCAGCTGCTGCTTGTAACTCCTTCAGAGTAGTCAGAGGTGTCTCGGTGGCCTCTATCACTGGTCTCCATCTTTCACAGTGAATCAGTTTGTGAGGACAGTGTGATCCAGGCAGATTTACACATGTGCCATAATCCTTCCATTTTTTGATGACTGATTTAACCAAACTCCAGGGGGATGTTTAGTGCCTTGGAATTTTTCTTGTATCCATCCCATGACTCCATGACTTTTACTTTTCAATAACCTTTCCCTGAGTTGCTTGTAGTGTTCTTTTGACTTCATGGTGTAATGGTAGCCAGAAATACTGATTAACCAGTGACTGGACTTTCTAGTCAAAGGTGTCTTTACACTACACTCACTTGAGACAGATTCAATGCACTCAGGCAATCCACATTTCACTAATTGTGAGACTACTAGCACCAACTTGGCTGTAGCTATGTTGAATTAGGTCAGTCACTTTTGAGGGGGTGAATATTTATGCAGTCACTTATTTTACCTTACATATTTTTATTTAATTCACATTATTTTGTAGAAATCTGTTTTCACTTTGACATAAAATAGTTTTTTGGTAAAAAAAAAAAAATCTCGATAATATTGACCATGGGGGATTTCTAAAATCAATAAAATGGTGAAATATCCAATGGGGTAAATACTATTCATAGGCACTGTGTGGGAGCACCACCCAAAGGCAATGCCACCTACCCCAGCCCATGGTTCCTAATTACTACCACAAACAAGACAGCAATACCAGATGCCAGTGTTACACCTGAGAAAGAACTAAAAAAGAGAACACAAGGGAAAAAAAACAGAAATAGAAACAGCTAAAGAAAGTTTAGAAAGGATGGGGGTAGCAAAGGCAAAGTGAGGGGATCCAACTAAGGCAAGCACTCTCTCCTGCTAGACTGGGCTGATGATCTACCTCCCCCTACTCTTTTATTTTCATGAGGCAAGAAAGGAGAGAATCATGGAATCACGAAGAAATTAGTAATTTATCCTCCATTATTTTTGGCCCAAATTGGTATTATTCTTCCTTATCCAAATCCACTGACTAGGTTTAATAGCTTCATCAAAGGAGACTTGTGTCTCTCATTCTTTTTCGGTCCAGGGAGGTTACCCAGTTACATCTGAAAAGGTGTGACAGATTGTAGTTATCAACCAGAAAATGTATTGTGATGATTTGAATCAAGTAGAAGCCACTGACAGCCACACTCTTGTACTTGGAAATGTTCAGGGTCCTTCCTTATGAAACAATCAGTGCAGTTTGGAGGGGTAATGAGAAAATGTGTCTCCTTTGATTTGTTACTTTCTTTGAGAATTGGCTCAGCCAGAGTCTTGGAAGAGCCATGTGCACCCATCACCAGTGAACTCAATTTCTTTTTTTTCCCTCTGTTTTGATTAAATACTGCTGTGCTGTTGAAGTCAACCCAGTTTTAATTTTTGTAATTCCATCTATCAATCTAGCCATTATGCACACTGCTTCTCCTATTTGGGGACGCTGGAGCTGATCCTAGCTGTCATTGGGTGAGAGACGGGGACTAGTCACCAGTCAATCACAGTTCTGACATAGAAAGATATACATATACAGGCATAGACAGGCAATTTAGTCATCAGTTAACCCCTGCACAACCATACAGCCTATCCTCTTGCAAATAATAAATTAAAAGATAAAGATGATTTTGAGTATAATAAACAGCAGCACTAAAAAAAATGGTTTGTACACAGCAAAACACAATTCATAAACCTTACTTTAAGAGATCATGCAAACCGATTGCCTTAAAAAATCCAATAGTAACTTCTTGACATTGGTGAAGTAAACTAGATATTGTGTGTTGGACTTATCTGAGCCAATAACTTCACCCATGGTGCAACAGTGTCTAAGGCCCAAAGTCATTCTGGGAAACTATCTGTAATAAGGGATTGATGTAAAACAATTTAAGTAAAATTACAAAAAAAAATACTTAGAATGATTGAGTAATGTTTACTTAACCATAAATGTGTTTTACTATCATCTCTGAAAAATAAAGCTGAAATAGCTACTTCAGATTTTTGATTCAGTTTTAAGAACCTTCATTTGTTTGGTCTTTTAGGAGAGTGGTGTGGATCAGCAAATTGGCAGGCCAGCCCTTAGATGTTACTATTTTATTTACTTTAAGTTAACTTTACTTGAAACAACTATCAAATGGATTCTTTCACTCTGTAATAAAACATATCTTGATGAAAGCTAGTAATAAGTACATACATTTGACTGTCAAATAAAGTTAACTTTATTTGTATGAGTCTGGGAAGCTCTCAGGGTTAACAGTGTTTATGCAGGTCTAAATGGTGGATAATGTCTGTGTGGACTGCACTGCACCATTTATTCTTATTTGTATATTTAGGGTCCAAGCACCAACCTCGTAACCTTGCAAAGCAGGTTTGCTTGTTTCTCACTGGCGAATCCATCTTGCAAAGCTTCCGTCTGCTCATGACATAAGCAAGCAGCAACAAGAGGCCGGTGCAATTATGGCGGAAGACAGCGTGGATGCTGCTAAAGCACCAGTTTTATCAGTATTTGATGATATATCTTCGTTAAAAGAAGAACAAAGAACAGCAGTGAGTTGTTTTCTTTTAAACATGTCTACAGTCGCCATGGTTCGCGTTATTCCTCAGTAGCTGCGCACGTGCACCTGGGTCGTGGCTATGTCACATGTTTGTTGCCCTGACCGGCCTGTAAAAATATGACAGACAGAACGCTCATCCAATCACAATGAGTTTTTTCAACGCCTCTGCCCTACGCAATCCTATTGCAACCATAGGTGTTATTTCTCTGTCCGAGGAATTGCTATTTCGGGGGCTTTAACATGCTCAAAACTCACCAAAACTTTATGAAAATTATCCCCCTGGTGGAAATTTTGGTATTTTGGTGGAATCGTGAAACTCAATCGAGCATGAGATAGGGGACAGAGTAAGAGCTACATGCATGAAAATCAGTACACATATGACCATCCTTAAAATGTAGAAGAAGTGCACTACAAACAGCGTTTCATATCTTAAAAAAAAAGAATCATCTTCCAACAAAGTTTGATATTTTAACAAACTAGTACAAGGAATTTTAGGTGTTAGACTCCAGAATTTTTTTGCTCATACTAGACAACCTGAAGATCTAAAGTTGTGCCAACCGTGAGTTTTCACAATATGGATCGGGTCGTAACCAGAGCCCAAACTTAAACTACTTTTTTGTACATTTTTGGCAGTGAGAGTACACCAATAACGCAATACTTTTTAATGCTTATATCAGTCATCACCAAACTTCAAAGGGATGATCTTGAATACATTCATGCATCAGTATGATTAGCTTGTCACAGCGCCCCCTTATTCCCACACTCCTGCAGTTGTGAAACATCTGACATGTGCCAGGGTGTTCAGTGCTCCTTGCAGCCCTAGCTTTAATTGATTTTCTTTTCCCCATGATGGAGACTACTGGGTCCTAACATGTGCAGGCCAATCATTTTTTCTTTCGACTCTTTCAGAATGGTCCTGCACCTTTGTGACATGCATATTGCAGGAAGTATTTAGGACTTAAAATGTGATATTTTCTGATAGGTGCTTCTGTTTTGAGGGCAGTCTCTTTTTCCTTGGTGTACATGGGAGTGCAGCTGTTGGCTGTGCTTAGAGCTTGAGGGCTGCATCTTTGTAAGGGCTGACAGAGAATCATGCTGCATGTATTAAAGAAACCTGATTTGTCACAGGTTTGTTATTTTTCCAAACAATTATCCTCACAAGGAGAATTTCCCTCACAGCAAAACCACTCTTCTTTACTTTTCGTCTGTCCTATCATTATTTTTGTTCTACTTTTTCTCTTATCGTGCATCATTTATGTGATGACAGCATGCTTAACTCCTTTTTGTGCAGAAACAAATAAAACTGTGTTGAAAAAAGGGATCATTCAGCTTGTAGATGCCTGATCGATGGATATGGTCTAGACTCCGAAGCCTTCTCCTGTCTGCTCCTAATGCATCATCTCTAATCACCCTCGCCACCATGTACATTCATTCAATACACAGGAATCCCTATCAGTTACGCACTAAATCCCAGTCTAATGGTGCACAGCTGACTGGGAAGGAGGCAGTGTGCCATTAAGGCCCATACAGCTGTTTGTTAACTGTACTGTGTGATCCCTTGAATCCAGCAGGAGAGCAAACCTCATCATACAGACATTAATAACTGCCACAAATGACTTATGAGCTTGTGTAAAAAAAAGCATCATCCTCCAAGAACGGTGCACAGTACAACATAATCAATTTCAGGAGAGCACAAATACATGCCACTTTATTATCACAAATAATAAATGAACATTAGGCAGCTGGTAATGCAACCAATTTGTCTTTCTGAGGCACGCTAATGGCGCAAAACAGTCGGTGTGAACTCTCCACAAAGAACTTTGGATATTCTGGCTCTTTCCATTAAATATTGAAATGCAATCAGAGTTGTAATCTTCGGCTGCAGGACTCGCTGGAGTCAATGGTGCTGAAACAACAGGCAGCTAGTTCAATCTAATATCAATCAATCATTAGGGATTGTGCTGGCTGGATGAAAGAGCTGAGACAAAGAGATGGAGGCTGAAGTCACAGTATATTCTGCATAGAGACAAAAGGATGTGATCTGATTGGCTAAGTGTCCTCCCATTTTGGCCTTTGCATTATGAATTTTATGAGAAGTATGCGGACGCAGCTTTGAACTCTGTTTGACCTCCCATAAATATATTTGCTTGTTCTTTAAACTCCAGACGTCCTTGTCTGTGCGCTCGTTAAATATCTTCCCATCAGGCCTCAGGGTCACGGACGTCGAGCTGAGACGTCTGAGTTGGTCTGTGGTGCTGAATACCAGAGAAGTAACCCCCACCGCCACCACCACTACCCCACCTTGTCTGAGTGACATTCAGACAGCCACACCTTCATATCCCCCCCACACACACACACACACACACACACTCCCACACTCAGCTCTAATGAAACAGATGAATTATTGCCATGGGTGTGCAAAGTTTAACAGAAAGTGACGTTAGCTAGAACCACAATAAAAGAGACGGGGGGCTGTATGCTGTGTCCTGCGTCAGTGTAGATTGTGTACTGAAAAGTGGAAAGATGGGTTATGAAACTGAGCAGGAATAGAGAGAGACACAATAACACCACACCACAGCCTCCTTTTCCCCTACGATTCAGTGGCCCAGTAAAGCCCTGCTGTCGTAAACAGGATTTATGTCATTTAATTAAGCTTTTGCACAATTACCGTTATTTACAGCTGCATGAAGCAGGCAATGGGGAACTCATGGCTGTGTGAGCCAAACACAGAGCTCGTAATTTCCGTCCTTTACTTCTCACTGTTCCCAAGATATCAAAACAACACTCCTGAGTCTGCAGGCTGCATGTATTGTATGTTGTTACTGCACATTTTCATCTGTCACTAATGGATTTTCTTGCTTCATTGCGATTATAATTGAACTCTGGATATCCCATAAAGCTGGGGTTGGAACTGGACTAGCAAGATGTTTGTTATACTTTTAAAAAGCTGCACAATTTAGGTGAAAATACAGCAAATTCTAAGCTACAAAATACACATACTTTAGGTCAAATTTGTGCTGACGCTCTCCCTTTTCTCCTCTTTTTGTCTCCCATTAGTGCACAGCTTTCATGCTCACAAATCTGCTCCCTCATTTGAGAGGAAATGTGTGGCTGACATGTCTCATAATGCTGATATATTTCACTGCTTCTTTCATATAGAAATAAAGCACATCAGCTTCAGCTTTGGTGTCATAGTGCCATCTACTGTTCAGTCTGAGAAGCTCCAGCTCGGCCACATACAGAAAATGCAAATCTAAATACGTGATTGTGTGCTGCATGCCTGTGTGCTCTGACATCAACTGTGGCGTCTTCTGGCAGCTGTGCAAGTGTGTGTGTGTGGAGTGGTGTGTGTTGGCTCTATGCCATATGGCAGCCTCACACACAAGCACTGTGACTGTTAGCATTGTCCTCACTGCAGGAGTCTCGTCAACATGGCCATTGTAAGGCAACAGTCACACATAACCATTTAAAAATTACAACCAATTTAAGATATTACCAAACAGGATTTCTTATGTATTATATGCCTTTGGTTCTGGAATTTTCTAAATTGAATTTAGCTCATAAATGTTGCATTTAATCCTCCTCAATTTTATTCAGACAGAGCATCTCTTGTTTTGGGGCTTGCATACTCTGACCAGGAGAGGGGGCTTTACTCACACGTTTTTATTTCCTGGTGTTGGACTCAAAATAGGGACTGACAATTCTTCCAGTTATTCAGATTGGTATAAAACATTAAGTTAAAAACAAAGTTTTTATATTGTGTTGAGACATGATACCAGAATTTTTCAGTCGAGTATGACACTTTAAAAAATCTGCCATGTTTGATACTCGTTTGATACTTGTTTGGATAACAACAAAAAATATGACTGGTGTCCATTATTGGGTAATTTCTTGTTTTCAGTAATCAAAAATCGCAAGCAAACACCTTTACACTGCTTTAATCTCCCAGATATGTTGGTAGACCTTCATATTTGTACAATAGACTGATTCCTCTCCAAGTAACTGTGTCATGGTATTCAGAGCATCTAGGAAGTATTCAGACCCCCTTCACTTTTTTCAGCTTTGTTATGGTGCAGCCTGATGCTACAGTTTTTTAATTAATTTTTTTAATTAATCTACACCCAATGCTCTCTAAACACAAAATGAAAACAGAATTTTAGACATCTTTGCATTTAAGTGTTGGCATAGTCATTAAGTACTGCTAATGATCCAATAGCTTTTATTTTGTTGAAACAGGAATCTACAAAGTCACCTTTATTTTATTTTCTGAAAAATCTCTTAAAATGTACCCTGTGGCTGCATAAAACCTTTCCTAGTAATCTTAAAGCAACACTGTAAAATGTTTAATGGAGCATCACCAGTTAATTCAGCACCAGTCAAACCATGACACTCATTCCTGAGTTTTCATGGAATTTCTATGGAATTTGTCTGGATGTTTGGGAGGATTTGTTTAGAAATTTTCCATTATTTTCAAAGAGTTTTAGGTCACTTTATTTGTTAGTTTGACAAATTATTAGAATTTATTAGAATTTTTTGGGTGAATTTGTCAGTAAATGATGGTAAATTTGATCCATTTTAGTGGGTAATTTTGTTCTAAGTTTTCCTGCATTTCCATAGAATTTCTAGGGCATTTGTTTGGATGTTTGGGTAAATTTTTTTGGCAAATTTTCCATAATTTTAAATGGATCTTTGAGGTAATTAGTTGAAAGTTTGGGGGAATTTCAAGTGAAATTTCGGGTGAGATTTGTTTAGAAATTTGCCTGAAAATTCCTGAATTTTTAATGGAATTTCTGGGAACTTGTTTGGAAATATTCCATAATACTCCATGGATTTTGCAGATTATTATTTTTGTGTTTTGGGGGATTCGACTGGAAATTTTGGGTGGAGATTTATTTGAATTTTCATGGAACTTATTTGGATGTTTGGAGGAGTTTGTTTGTAATTCTCCCTTCCTCGCATTGAATCATGGGAGAATTTATCGAAATGTTTTGGGGAAAGTAATCAGAAATTCTGTGTGGAATTTGCTATGAAATTTTTGAAATGATATTATTCTTTATAAGGTAAAAGGCCTCTTGTGGCCCAACTGTGGTATCCCCGGGGCCCACCAGTGGACCCCAGACCACACTTTGGGAAGCATTGCTGTAAGACATTGAAATAATGGAGACTATTGTTTAGAATCATGTGGTATGAAAGTATCCATGTATTGAAGATTTTGACAACCTTACTTTGTTCACTTAAAACATCCCTTCATACACATGGTTGGAAGGCAGCATTACAAGAAGCTCTGCTTACATGATGCCAGGCTTGGTCCTACTGTAAAAATAACCTGCTGTTTGCTTTTTGTTTGTGCCCTTTTATTAACCCTACTGAGCTGGATGGGACATGAAACTACACAAGGAAATGCAACAGGCCCTTGGGGCACCAAAATGCAGAGCTTTACTTCTCATTATGGGCCAAAGAAAGAGGCTTTTCAATGCTGCAGGCCTGGGGAGGTCTATGTAAGAAAAGAAAGTAAGAAAGAAAAAAACAAGAAGCAGACTGATGAAAGAAAGAACCAAGCAAGAGTGTCAAGTCAGGGTTTGCAAATATGAGACCAATATAGCACAGAGTAGAAGACTGGCAACTCTTACATTTTATTAAAACTCACGTTTCTTGTATGATGCTTTTTTCACAGCTTAACTCAGTTTTGATTATGAATTTATAAACTGCTGTATTCTTTGAATGTGAAAGTGGAAGTAGGCAAAAAAAAAGCTTCCTTCATTGCACAGCTGCAGTCAATGTCTCAGTGCTTTTTATTCTTCTTCACAGCGGTTTTAGAAGTGAGTGAAAGGACGGGTAAAAATAGTTCCTGTCTAGCCAGTAATGATAAAACCATACCTGCTGATCCGGAAGCCAACCCTCATCCCCTTTGAAGACAAAAAAAGAGCTCCTCTCTTATTCATTCATGCACAAAACACACGACTAAAACCTGTAGGGAGCAGTTCTTTACATTGTTTTGATCCTTTATTTTTGATCTCAAAAGCCTTCAAGGTGTGCCCAAAGAGCAACTACTGTATAATTTAATGTATTCAAAGTGCAGCACAGGATTTGTGAATTAAAACTCTGCACTAAAGACATACAGCAGCAGTACAGCTGCAGTTTCTGTGTGCGCACTTTTTGCATATGTGTGTCTTTGTGAGCGGTGCTATGAGCATGAGCTTGTAAAAGCAGAGGGAAAATCACTAGTTAATTAATTGCAGAACAAGTTTTACCCTCCAGCAAAGAAACTATGCCTTCCCTTGTTTTAAGGTGGATTCTGAGAAGATTGCCGTTGGTAAATACAAGATGATGCTGCAGGCAATTTGCAGTTAAACTGAGTCTAAACATCAGCATCAGGATTACTACAGAGAAAAAGGAGCCATATTTCTGCTTTTTGTGTAAAAACTTGGTCTAAATAGAATAATTTTCAGGATCATTTGGGTCAGAGAGTGTATCTAAAGCTGCTTTCTATGAAAAAAAGAGTCCTGTTTCTACAAGAACACATGGGTTAACTCCTGAAGATGAATATCCTTCCTCTTCTAATGGCTTGTCCTAGATTCCCCCCAGCTGCAGTGCCCTTATTTTTCACCATGGTATCTAATCCACTGTCGTTCTTCCACTTAACACAAAACAAAGCCTCCTACAGTGTTACTCAAGGTGGCCCATGGGAGCCGCATTGTTGAGCCCCAACTTCATCACATTGTAAGAAAAACACTTTTTATAGTATCCATTCTCCAGAGAGGATTATGCCAAACAGATAGCAGGCTCTCACCTATTGTCTTTAAAATCTTTGCTGATTTAGCCTGTCATTTCCTCCCTTATCTAAATCTGTTCTTCATTATTCATGATTGAATGTACTTTTCCTCAGCTGGGGTAAGTTATTCCTTAGTAAGCTACTGAGGGATATTAACAGCTTCATGAGGGAATTGGAGGGCCAGCAGAGCTGAGGGGATCAAACACAACAATGCTGCCAGATTGGGGAAGTCAGTGTGTGAGTTTATTAGCAGCCACTTTAGTAACTTTACAACCTGCTGTGTAAACTGCTACTCATGGCAGAAGTCTCTTAATCATAAAGTGTCCTCCTTTCCTCTTCTGTTTACTGCCACTACAGCTTAGGAAAATTTAAGGCAGCAATGCAAGGAATGAGCTTTGTTTATGGGAGCAAAACATCTCCTGTTTGACTTTAATCACACATTTCCTCCTAAATTAGAGATGTTGCTTTGCAAATATTGCCCAATTCAACTCGGGTGTTTTTCTTTTAGAAGTTGGCTTTATTCCTGATTAGCTCATTTTCGGTTCCTAAGATTTTTTTTTTTCAATAATTTCATCATTCATTTTCTTTTGCAATCTTCCTGACCTAAAAGAAACTTTTTTGTAAAAAAAAATAAAAGATAATAGCAGCCCACAATTTTCATGAATGGTGCAAACATCTTTAATGAGGGCAACCAAAAATTAAAAGTAATATATTTTAGAATTTTTTTTACTATTATTTAAATGAACCATGCATTAAAAAATACTATCCTGCATGTGTTGGTTCAACATTTAGATCTTTAGTAACACTTTATTTTAGTGGGCCCTAATAACCTGGTAATTTGATTGTAATAAGTGTAATTTCTCAAGCTAAGGTGGTAATTACCTTGCAATATGTTGGCATTTTAAAGGAATAACCAAGAGATATGGTAATGTAATGGAAATATAGTTGTTTAGGTGTTATTTAACCCTTACCCTTACCCTATAATCCTGACCCTAACTCTCATAATATTGTGGCGAATCTCTGGCATATAGGCGATAGGGTTATATAGCCCTAACACTAACCGTTGTAATATTGTAAGGATTCTCTGGTAATTAGGTGGTATTCAACCATATCCTTCTAGCCCTTACCCTCTCTCTCGTAATACTGTGGCCTTTCTCTGGTAATTATGTGGTATTTTTACCTAAACGTTAACCCTCTAACCTTAACCCTCTAACCCTCTCAACCTAACCATAACCCGTGTAATATTGTGTCCTTTCTCTGGTAATTATGTGGTATTTTACCTAAACGCTAAACCTCTAACCCTAACGCTTAACCCCCTAACCCCCTAATCCTAACCATACTGTGGCAGTTTTCTAGTGATTAGGTGGTATTTTAACCAAACCATAACCCTCTAACCATAACACCTAACCTTAACTCCCTAGCCCTAACCCTAACAGTAACATGTGGGGGTGTGGCCTCAGGGGTGGGGTCTGGGTGGCTTGTTTATATGAGGGGAGTGATCGTGGAAGTTCCCAGCCCTTCACGTAGTTTGCAAACACTCCGTTTTGCTAACCCTAACCCTAGCCGACCCTAACCCTAACCCTTACAGTAACATGTGGGGGAGGGGCCACAGGGCCTAGGGGGTGGGGTCCGGGTGGCCCATATATATGAGGGGAGTGATCAGGGAAGATCCAGCCCTTCACGTAGTTTGCAAGTGCTCTGTTTTGCTAACCCAACCCTAGCTGACCCTAACCATCTCATCCTAATTCTACCCTTGTAATACTGTGGCAATTTTCTGTTAATTGCAGTAGGTGGTATTTTACCCTAATCCTAACCCTCTAACTGTAACCCCTTAACCCTCTGACCCTAACCGTTGTTTTATTGTGTGAATTATCTGGTAACTAGGTGCTATTTTACCAAGACTGTTGTATGACATAAGACGATAATTTTTTCCATAAGTTGCTTGATAATGCCCAGGTAATTTACTTATTTTGGCCTATTAGATTAATGTGAGAAAAGAGGAAATGGATCAATATCTTTTTACTCTGTTTACAACTATAATGAATAAACTCCAGTTGATTTGCTGGCCCATTCAAATTATCATCTATGTATAACTATGCTATTGCTGGTGCAATGAGATCTGTGTGCATATGTTTATACCAAAAAAATAATTTTTAATACTTTTTTTACAGGATAAATGAAAAATTAGCAAGGTAAAAGACAAACCGCATGTCTGTTTAGGGCTTCTGTACATACATGAGGGGAAACAAATAAGGGTTTGTGAGAGTATATATAAACAGACATTCAACTGTGTACATACCAAATGGGCTGCAACAAACAGCCACAGGGAGACAGATCAAGCAGAATAAAACAACACACTCACCTAAGTACTGAACAGTGGGGGTTACACAGGTGATTGTAAAACACAGTCAGCCTAAGTCGAGGACTTGTTGTACATAAAACAGATCAATAAAGACATGCTGTGCTGCCAGATTGTTATCCCTGAGAGATTCCACGTGTTGGTGTGATCAACTGCTGTAAACTCTGCAATGCTAATGCTACACAAAAAAATGAAAACCTTTATGCATGCATTTATGTAACTATGAACAAGCTGTTACTAGTTTGTGTTTTAGATTGTGCCATACATTGGTCTGCATGGAGCACACAGTCATCTTTGATCTAAAGTAGATTCACCTCATTTTCACTCCACAGCTGACTCGGTTTCTATTTCTTTGCCACTACTGGCTCATTTTAAAGGCAGTCTGAAAATTGATAATGAAGGAGCCCTGCAGGGTGAGGAATGATGTAAAGAAAAGAAGGAAAATTACAGAGATCCTTTACGTTTAGCTCCAGGAGCTTTACAGTCCTGCCCAGACTGATCCATCTCTTATTGATGTACACAGAACAAATAACCTGAAGCTACATATTTAAGTAGGATGGAGACATCTGTGTTTGATTTGAGGAACTGCTCAGCTATGCTTAACAAGCAGATCATTTTAAAGACTTTTCCTCCATAGACAATCCTGTGAGAATTAAGTGAGGGCCTTGCCTCCTTTCCACCGCCCTGGTTTCTCATTTTGTCTCCCAACTGTATTGATCTGAGCATCCTGTTATGGGGTTTATGGAAGGATTCAACAGAAGATCGCTGATGGGGGCGATGCTTGGGAACCACCTCTGCTGCAAATAATGCCAATAAAACTCCCTGAGGTGGTCAGTGCTAACGACTGCAGCAGTGGGAGATTGCTCATCAAATGTTTACATTTGGAATAATACCTTTTGTCAAACTGGAATAAAACACATGAAGTGTAGATATATTACACTGTCCTGATTTATTCTTTACTGTTTATTTAGTTTGTTTATTTATTCATCAGTCCTCCTAACATCATTATCCATTTAAGATCTTGTTTCATATTTTTGAGCTCCTGGGTTCAGAAGTATTAAAAAGAGTGTGGCAGTCACTCAGCCTGTAAATATTGGACTGGAAGTTGCTGGTTCAAGTCCTGATATGAACAAGATTTGGAAAAAATTGGGTCTGGGTGACAAAGAGGTGCCAGTTCACTTCCTGAGTGCTGAGCAAGCCACTGAGCGCCCTCTGCACTCGTCAGTGTGCAGCCCCTAACGCTCTCCATTAATGCATGCTTATAAAATTGTGTTTGTGCATGTGTGTATTTTGGGCTTATGTAGCATTTTCATGATCAGTAGTATCGGTAGGATGGTAGTGATCATCTGCTCATGGCTTAATAAAGTGTCTCCTATTTTGTATCCTCTTTTGTCTCTATGTTGCTTTATTTATGTCTGTATTGTATGTACACACTGCCCCAGTCTGTCAGTTGATGTATAGCTTGTTTGCATTCATGTGATCCTAATTGGGGTCAGGAAGAAAAACACTGATTTGAAATCATTGTAAATAAAGGAAAGTGAGTAAACTAGGTGGATCAACAAGAAGTAGGTTTCATCACAAAATCCTAGACACACTGGGTATGACCCCAGTGTATTCCAGTTCTTTACAGAAACTTTGTTTTTCCATGGGTTGACTGATTTTCCTGGCATGGAGGCAGTGGTGTAGTAGTGCCAGCAGACTTGTGCATACTAAAAATGTATCCCTCATTTTTAAGCAGCCCATCCAGTGAATGATTACTACACTGTGTCATAAACAAAGATATGTAAGAACATCTTGCATATATAGTTTGCTTAAAAATATACTTTTGTAATCCCACATTGTCTCTCAATGTCTGCTGTTTCACGAAGTACGGATTGTTGTGAAATTAACAGGCAAAGAAGAGTAGATTTTACTCCACCTCTGGCCCACCAACAATAGGCTGAGATAACTTGTAGATAATGCATTTTGAGTAAACTTATCTTTATCCTTCAGCAGTGGGGTTAATGTATTCATTAAAGCACTAGAGTACTCAGATTACTTTGTGCTGCCTTTGCCATTCAAGGAGAGGGGATTTTGAAGTGGGTGTGCTCTATGGAGACTTAAAAATAAGAAGATATACTCCATATCCTACACTACACTGCTGACTGCATGCAGGGGATCAATATGACTTAGTCCTGTAGACATCCTACTGCACAGCTAGCGAGATGGGCATGAAAGAATTCTGAGACTTAGAACAATTTCATGTTCATTTTGCTTTCTTGTTTGACATGCTGATCTTATCAAACACAATTTTTAGCATTAGATAAACTCAATATGTAACATCCTATTCAGAGATGGACAACATGACAGGCCGAGAAATATGGATCTAAAATGGCTCAACTGCCCCCTTGTGGCTGGCTGCAGTATAGGTGAATAGGGCTGATCTCAGAGTTATAAGCTAAAACTTTATTTTCTAGAGGAGGAAAATAAAACATATTTTTAAAAATATGTTATTTTGTACAAAGTATTTATGCAATCTTTGAAAATCTGGCTCCCACAGCATCTTAAACAAAAAAGCTGGCTCTTATGCTGGATAGAGGGCCGGATAGCTTAGTGGGTTACATCACTGACTCTGGTATGGGAGATAAATGGTTCAAATCACAATCAGTGCAAGGTCAATATCCACCTTGGGCCCTTGGGCAAGGTCCTTAACTCCTGGAATACCTGTCTACCTGTAGGATGTAAGTCACTTTGGATTAAAGCATCTGCTAAATGACAATGTAACATTGTAACACTGTAACATTATGCAAGAGTTGATAGCCCCTGCTGTACAGCATACTGTATGCTTTCTGACCTGACATCTATGCTGTGGCAGTAATTAGAGGCATTAAAATTCTGATCGAGGATAACGGCTCACAGATGCCTGCAGCCTGCATCACTCCCCATCCAGAGTTCCCTGCCTCACTGAACACTGGTGTTTTATGGACTTCAACTTTCTGGAGATATATTAGAGAAACTGATCCCAACTAGAAGAGCTGAGTGGAAATTTGTCATCGATTAGTACAATATGTTTAGTTATGAAAACACTGTGTCAGCTTTTGAAGTGGAAACCTGAGCTGAAATAACTAGTTTTAGCTTAGCAACTTGTTTCCTCTGACAAAGCCTGCACGCCCAAACAGCTGTTCAGATACTCTGAGGTGGAAGAGCACGTAGCCAGTAGCCAAAGCTCGCATTGCCAAACACAGAGGCTCTCTGGGTGAAAAATTATATGCTTTAAAATGTTTTGATATAGCATACATTGGGTTTTTTTTACCCTATAAATTCACTGAGAAACTGTACCCATCTGCGTTGTTTTGTCTTGCTTCTCCAAACGTGTTCTGTTTGAAGGGGCAAGGCTCTCTGAAATCACTGGAGGCTAATTGCACTTCTATCACCTAGTACCTTGTGCAACCCAGCTAAAAAAATACCAAAATATCCCTTTAATGTTGATGGTCTTGTTTGGTTTTGTTAATTGAGATGCAATGCCATTAATTTAAGTTGATTTTATAACCAGATAAATCTGCTCACAGGGGCTTTGATTTAAATCAGAAGGTTCATCCTGATGTCTACATTTGTTGACTGACTTGAAAAAAAATCACACACTATATTAAGAGGAATTGTCTAGTGGGAGAAATACAGCCCATTTACATGGCACGTGTGAAATCACCTGAACTCTTTCTGGTCACCATATGTGTCCAAATAACGTCACGAGCACAACATATGTGTTGGAGAGGCACTGAGCCGCAGATTGTTGTCCTGTCCTCTCTGTGGGAGCACATGGTGCGCTGCTGTGACAGTCAGCATTGAACATGTCTTTGGGGATGCTCCATTATTTACACTCTGCCTTCCTGTGGCCCAGATGAGACATGACAGGAGCCACAGGAAGCTCATGAATTAAACAGAGGGGGCCTAAAAGCACACGGAGAGGGTGGAGGGTTGCTGGGGAGGCCTGGGGGAGACAGCCGAGCACCGGGGCTGGCAGCAGATTGCGACGCACATGTCGCCATGGCCTGAGGCGGCTGGAGAGAGGTGAAGAAGGGACATGAAGAGATGCATAGATAGAGATACAAGCAGAAAACAGTATAAAGGAAGATGGAAAATTATCTCTTAAGGAGGTTTTGGTGAGAAAAACAGGGGAGAGAAAGATCTAAGTTAAGCAAGAGAGGAATTAATCTATACGTATGCATTAGAAATATAGGTGTAAAGATGATATTATGCATTCAGAGGACCTTGTGTGATGTCTCAGCTGTTGCTTAAGTGGGTTGGACAGCAGAGAGTAGCTTCTGGTGTCAGCCTGTGTGTCCGGATGGATGGGATAACCTCATTTGGGCAGTGACTCATCATCTGATGCAGCAAAGCAGAACTCAGGAGCTGCTGGGAATAAAAACATGTTTTAGTGAAGTGAAAAAATTTGACTAATGGGGATTGAGGTCACAGACATTGATGTTAAGTTTTAATGGATGAATATGCAGTATGTATTTATCTTTTTTTTATGCATGTTTATAATCACACTTAATGTTGCAAGGATTAACCCATGTGTGGATTAGTTTAAATTTGTTGTGTATGCTTTAATGGCTGTCTTCTTCTCTAAAGCCCATGTGTGTTTTATGGGGCTGATATTTGTAAGTAACTTTTTACAGGAAGTGCCCCTAATGACAAACCCATTTCATTGGCCCCCAGGGAGCCGCTGTCCATCTCTCATGGCAGCCCCAGACGGGAAAGGAAACGCCCAGACCGTCGGTGCCAGGGTGATATCATCTGATCATCAACCTCCAACACGGGCGCTGAGCCACACAGTGCATTTTCATATAGTGGAAGGTCTTCATCCTTCACTCTCCCTCTTTTATATTCCCAGCCTTTTATCTTCAAATATTAATCCTGCAGAACAAGTGGAATTGGCTTGTCATATAAAATGGGAAGTTGTGAGCGTTATATATCTGAATGGGAGCCAAGTGAATTAGGCTTATTAACTTGAATCTGTAAAATCTATTTTTTTTAAACCTCAGGCTGAATGCAGCTTTCTCTTATTGATGCAGTCCATTAGTTGTAATAGTAGTCTGTCTGTGGAGTATCAGTTGTCATTCAGCTTGTGCCTGAGTGCTCTTAATTCCCTGCAGAGCCCATCTGGACAGGCAGCTTTTCAAAAACAATATGACAAGGCTCAACAATGCAGAATATACATAGAAAATCTAAATTTACAAAATCATAACACTGGTTCCTGTGTATTTTTCTTTTCTTGATTATTTTATTATCAGTTAATCATTTGAAAAAACATCAGAAATTACATATAGATACAGCAAGGTAAAAGACCAAATAATCAGGTCTTAATCAGGGGTGGTTTTGGTAACTTTGAGACCCCAAGTAAAGACCAATATGAGGTCTGCCTCCATTTAGCTAGAAGCAATCAAAGTAAGTGAACAAAATATTTTGATGAATATCTTTTTAAGTAATTAAACCAGGGAACTACAGATCATACCTGAATCTGAAACACAAATACCAAAAAAACCCAACAGCACTGACTCACCACATCTTAAAAGAGTATCATCACTCAAACTCATTGCATCTGAATGTTTTAACATGTCTCAGTTGTAACTTGTAAAAATAAAAAAGATCTCCTCGCTATCTATGCCGCCCATAAGGAGGGATAAGGTAGAGAGCTTTCTGGGGCCCAGCTGAATGGGCTGCCCATGTAGGTCAGCAAAATCATGGTCAATTGTAAATTTAAGCTGTAATAACAATATTTAATTTCTAAACAAAATAATAGCCACTCAAAATAAGCAAATATAGGTACAAACATACAAGTAAGTACAATATAGCCTTCTTCAAAATGTAATGTTCATAAAACAGAATTACTTTGTTGTGGTAATGTTAACAATGTGGATAGAAACACTGAGAAAAGACAAAAAAAGAAAAACTGTTAAGGGATTTTTTTTTAAGAAATTAAAAAATGGCAATAATGGGTTAAAAGCGGCAACAAATGGCAAAAAGAGTGGTGAAACAAGGCAAAATTGGGTTACAAATATGTAAAAATAGGTAGGAAAAGGTGAAAGTAGATCAAAAAAGTGGCAAAAATGGTTTAATAGGTACCTAGAAAAGCACTCGGAGAGCGCAGACCTCTGCCATTAGCCCTATCTCCCAATTGTAAAGAATCCTTTAAAAAATTCCTGGATCCAGATGGTGATCTGGATCACTCTTAAAATCTAATCAGTTCTTCCTTATGCCATTTCTGACATTTCCTGAAAATTTCATTAAAATCCGTCCATGGCTTTTTGAGTTATGTTGCTAACAAACTAACTAACAAACTAACAAACCCTGCCCATCACATAACCTCCTTGGCGGAGGTAATTATTTGGGGGAAAATAGAAAAGGGTTAAAAGTGGCAAAGAAATTGCACAAATGGCAGGTTAAGTACAGTAGTAATAATGGGTTAAAAGGGGTTACAGGACTAAAAAGTGGCAAAATGGGTTGCCGAGATGCACAAATGTGTGGAAAATGACGAAAAGCAGCTAAAAAGTGTCAAAAAATGGTTTAAGAGGTAATTATTGGCTGGAAAACAAAAAAGGGTTGAAAGTTGCAAAAAAATTGTAAAAATAGCAGATAAAGCAGTCATAAGGGTTAAAAGGGGTTTCGGGACTAAAAAGGGGTTAAAAGTGGCAACATTGGTTGCAAAGATGCACAAAGGGCTGAAAAATGGTGAAAAGCAGTTAAAAAGTGTCTCAAAAATGTGTTTTACAGCAGCAAAATTTTGCAGAGTGGCAAAAATTGGTTAAAGAAGCAAAATGAGAGAAAATGGTTTTTTTAATGGATTAAAAGTCGCAAAAAAGGCCAGATGAGGTAATACTAGTGGTTAAAAAGTGACCAAATGAGTTAAAAGAGGAAAAATTGGCTAAAAGTGGTTAAAAAGTGGCACAAATAAACATCAGAACCCAATAATAGCTTGACACAGCTCCAAAATGAGGGAACTATTAGCCAGGACACCAGGCAGGCCTGCTCACTATTGGTACAATATCCATTATTCTGACACATATGACGCATTTTTATTTGTTGCATATCTATATCACTTCACAACACACACACACAGTAACTCACTATTTCATGGTTTAAGTCTGTATAGATCTACCTAAATATAATTTGTTTGATATGAAGACATTTTGGGGCTTTTTTTATTGGCTGTTTTGGATTATCAAAATCTATTTTCATGCTTTTATTCACTCTTGGTGCCTTATTTACATTTGCAACACTAGCTGTATAAGTCAAAGCATTTTAGACTGTTACCTCATATTTGATGCACACTTATTATGACTATATCAGGAGGCCTCTTGGGGCATGAAGCCCTGTGCAGTTATTTACCTGTGCTGAATGATAAAACTACCTTTGGTCCAAATGAAGAAGAGACAAAAATTGACAGCTTTTCCTCAATCCAGCCCTTTCAAAATAAATCCCATAAAAAATCTGACAATTAAATGTGGCAATAAAGTGTCTCTGCAAGTTTGTTAATTTCTGTCTACATGTGTTAGTGGTATATGTCATATGATTAGACAAAGATATTGACCTGGATTCCTTTTTCACAGCTCTGTATGAAAGTGTTAGCTTATATTTAACACCAAAGATGCTCAAATCATGTGTCAAGTTGTCCTCATTATAAGAAATGAAAAAATGATGGTCAAACAACACATTTCCACTGCTTATCTGTCACTAAAAGAACAGAGGATGGTAGTATGACAGATGATCTAGCAAATATGCTCCTGCAGCATTTAGAGTTCATGTAAATGTCTAATTCAGTGTTTGTCACATGTGTGATTCTACTCTTACTGACTCCTCTGTCCAAGCTGCTGTTCATCATGAATCCAAAAGTTGTGCATGCATGGAGCTGCCCATTATCTACCACCATAAAAGTGTGACTGAGGGGGCCATGTGTTCTCCGTCCCCACCCCCATCGCACCACCACTCTGCCCATATGTGCATTCGAAGTGGCAGCTGCAAACTCCCCTGCTTGCCCTCTGAAAAAAGAAAGTGAAAAACAGCCCCCTAAACCACAGAGAAAGTGGGAGAGCCTTTTTGGTTAGGCTGTGAGTGTCAAGAAAATATAAAAAGAAATGGATTCTGGTGTGTGTCATTGTAAAAAAAGGATATGTATGTTGCAAAGATTCTGCCATCTGCAGGAGTTTCTGTAAAAATGATGCTGGGATTTCACATCGTTTTGTAATTATGCCAATGCATTAATTGCATACATGTGTGCCTTTGCCACCACATACACAAACAACCTGCAGTTATCCACAAATAAAGCCCCACAGCGACCTCCCCATCTGCCTCCTTTCTCCAAGTCCCTGTGGGAGACTGCAGGAGGTGTAGAGCAGCATACTGTGCCATAGCCTGCTCAGCACATTAGCAGCTCACCGACACACTGAGGCCAGGCTGGGCCCATATTGCTCACATTGAGGTAACGCCAGCACAAGTCTAATCCAGCACCAATTAGAATATCACAAGACAAGCGTGCAGACAGGGAATCAAATGCAAGCATGTGCTGCACTCACAGACATACTGCTCTCTCTCCTTCACACTCTCTGTTTTACATTCATATAAACCTCAATAAAATGTCACCTCATTCACATACAGCAGACTGTTCGGTGGCAGAAGGACCTGCTGCTTCCTGTACCATAATACCCGTCCTGTGCAAAGAAGAGCCTGCAGTCATGTGAATTCTTAGTGTATTAAACATGACCAGAATAAGCATAAAAAAATCTCAAAACTTGCAAAAGAAAATTGCAGCCAACAATACCAAGGTGCATAGAAAATATGCAACTTGAGTGCTTTGAATAAGTGTATAAAAGTATATCCAAACATAAGTTATATCAGTGCAGTTTTTATAAGATTGCATGAAGCTTTTATGTGTTAGATTGATTTTCATGGGGGCTAATGAATGTGTACTAACAACACATCCTTGCACTGTCTGACCTCTATATTCAGATGCATGCTCTTTGAGGTTTTTCCTCAGATGACATCTTAAAATTTAATGCCACATCTTGAAAATTCATGTGAGATTAAATTTTTAGTATCTGGTTAACATTTGACATGGCATGGGATGGTTTCATAAATCCCATGAATGTTGGAGCCCATTAGTCCCAGCAACCTTTTCTCACGCTATCCATCCATGTGTCATTGTCTTTCTTAAACTTTATACATCTTATTTATTTGCAGTAAGTCTGTTGTGTGCGCAAGTATCCTGTAACAGAGTTGAGGGAACACCTCATACACATATCTTTTTAGGGTTAGCTGGATGACCTGTACAGTATAATAAATGTTTTTGCTACATAAGGTATTTGTATGCATGTAGGCGTGTGTGCATGATAGAAAAAAGCTGAGAAGGGTGTCTGAGTGTGTGTATTGCCTGTACCTAAATGTATGACTTTAACCTTACATACGGTAACCACACAGGATGAAAGGAGTGACACATACTAAAGCTACTGCAGCTAAGAGTGCTGCAGTCTGCCCACAACCCTCTGTAATCAACAGCAGTCACAATAGGACTGCAAGGAAGCTTTTGTCATGAATTACATCAACACAAATGACGCTACTTGCTAACATCACAAGAGGTCTGTCAGCAAAGGAGAAAAAAGTCATTGTGTTTAAAGGAATATGTAGAAGGGTGATAGGTTTCCCATGTGCTGTCTTTAAGGGTAATGAAGTGTTATGATAATATCACATTTTGAATGGATGACAGCCTTCAGTGGACAGCCACTCCAGCTCCTGTGGTCTTGACATTAGTGTTCATTCTTCAATCTGACAACGCAGTTATGGTGAAACAGAGCAGAACAGCCAAGAGGGGCTGCCCTGAGATTTTCATTCACATGCTCACAAAATAGACTCCTCATATAACAAACAAGGGGATATTTAGGATAGGATAGGATAGGGTAGGGTAGGGTAGGGTAGGGTAGGGTAGGATAGGATAGGATAGGATAGGATAGGATAGGATAGGACAGGGTAGGGTAGGGTAGGATAGGATAGGATAGGATAGGATAGGATAGGATAGGATTGAATTTAATTGAACTGAATAGATAGGAGATGGTTGGCTAGATAGGATAGGATAAGAGAGATAGGACAGTTTGGATTGGGCAGTTTAGGATACCATAAAAAAAACAATACGACATCAGGACATGACATGAAATTTTTTGATACAATACCATACAATATGATACAATACAATATGGTTTGATGATAATAATAATAAATGATAATGTTTGATACAATACAATAAAATACAAAAAAAATTAAAGCAAACAGCTTTATCCCATAGGAAAAAAACTACATTTATTGCACCTTTTCCATACTGCACCTGTCACTGTCAGTGCATCATACACTTCTCAGCAGGTCTGAAGCCAGCCATATCTTATTTTGTGCCAAGAAAAGGCAATTAGCGCCATCCTGTCTGCAATCTTATTATGCTCTGTCTGTGAGGATCCACAGGACACAGTTAAATTGCCATACAGAGACAGGGGATCAGACCACCATAGGGGCTACTTGAGGATGAGATAGTGAAGAAATCATAGACTTTGTCATACTGCAAGAGAATAATATTGTGATGAAAAAATGGCCTTTGTGTCTCTTCAAGAGACCACTTATACATGAGTACTCCAAGTACTTCATGAGCATCCTTGACTACATCTATTAGTACATGTTAGTTTATGTGCTTACATCTGAGTATTTGTATGTTTCATATAGGGTGGCTCTTACAGATGCATGTCAAGTCAAGGTCAGTCTTTAGATTTACAGATAACTAACCTTCTCTGTCAAATGAATCAGGGAAATCCTCTGCCCCTGTGGAAAACTTTGACATCACCTCTTGGGTGACATACTGTACATGGATGAAAGGTATGCTTTTTCCTGAGTATTACTGAAGTTTTTTAACACCCTGGCTTCTGCACTTCTGTCATGCTGAGGCTGGTATAAATTTATCAGGAGGCAACGTGGGAGAGTGAAGGAGAGGATGGAGTGTTGGTAGGATGTCACTCACATTAGATCAGAGAGCACAGCGGATCAGCAAAGATTTGGATACACAGATGAAGGCTGACAGCAGATGTCAGCGAGCTGTGCTTCAAAATCTATCCATCGATGTTGGAAGGACTGTCAAATCACAGCTGGAGAAACTAGAGGGAACAGAAAGATAAAGGTTCATAAACTGAGAAAAAGATTCTGACAGCAAGTTAAACGACTATGAGCAAAGTGGAAGGGACATGTAGACAACCATTGATGCTCTTTTTGTTACATCAGAGTTCTGATGGGATGGATCATTGTGAAGGTAAAAAGGTGGCACCAGCTGCATCACTACTGCTGTAGCTCATCTATATAACAAGGCCAAGCTTTGGCCAGGACATACCTGCTGGAACTTCCCCAAAAAACTTCCAGCTTGAAAACAGCAAATAAATGCCTAAAGGAATACCTATAGCTGACAAAGATTAGATTTGCATGAGCGTGCAACTTTCTGCTCAGTCTACATACCTTTTCAGTTTATGCCCTCTGTGTCTCTAGGTTCAAATTTACTCAAACAACACCATGAAAAAGGAGAGATTTGCAACATTTATGTGACGATAGTGCTAAATATGCATGGTAAGCATGAGAAAAGAGCTAAAATTATTACCCTTTCCCCATTTTATCATGTTTTAATAAGAAGTTAGGAGTCTGCCTAAATTGAGTCCAGAAAAAACAGCTGTCATCTGTAATTATATTTGAGCCATTACTCTGCTCTGTACTTTCACTGTGCCCACATCTGACTCGATCAGATAAGCATTATAGGAAAAAATACGAAAAAATGTTTTCCTAACTGTAGGCCATGTTAACAGGTTTTCTGTCCAGATGAGATGCACTGTTCAATAACACTGCACCTGCCCAAAAGACTCCAAGCAACTAAAAAGCTATCATTGTCATCTTGCAGCCTGAGACTTTGTGAACTCTTAAAATTCACTCTGTGGTGGAAGTGACTGCACTGGCCAAGCTTGTTTGATCATCAGGGGAGATAAAACTTTTAAAAATCAGAGCTTTTTTTTTTTTTAGCTATGTGCCAAGGGATGACTATGTAAGAAGTCCCATGAGAACAGTATATCTGAACTCGTCTAGCCCCAGGACCCAACAACAACTATGTAGCAACACAAATTTTCTTAAAAATTTAAGCAGCTAAAATGTTTTTAATAGACCCAGAGTCAGTGTTAATGCATTAAACACTCAAACAAGAACACTCTTGTCATAACCTTGCAAAGCAGATGGATACCCCTGTTTCCTTGTTTCTCACTGGCGAATCCATCTTGCAAAGCTACCATCTGAACTGTTTGGGTCCGGTTGGGAAATGACAGGATCAATCAGCGATGAGGGGCAGTACTTTCAGAGGCAACAGAGTCGTGACGTTAGCAAGCAGCAGCAAGAGGCCGGTGCAATTATGGCGGAAGAGCTTAGCGTGGATGCTGCTATAGCCAGTTATCAGAACTTGATGACATTTCTTTGTTAAAAGAAGAACAAAGAACAGCAGTGAGTTGTTTTCTTTTCTAAAACAACAAAAGTCCTGTAGTGACATGTCTATAGTTGCCATGGTTTGCATTATGCAGTTCTGCACGGAGTTTACTCCTTCAGTATGGACGCAGCTTGATAGCGGCTATGTTTTGTTGCTCTAATTGGCCCGTAGAGATGTGACGGACAGAACGTTCACCCAATCACACTACAAGTTCTTTTCAAAGCCTCTGCCTTTTCCCAAACTTTTCCTATTGAAGCTTTCCCAGATGGATGTGTGAAACAAATCCATCAGGAGTGTCAGGTTACTCTTGTCATATACTAGTGCAGCTCAAAAAATTAGAATATCATGAAAAAGTTCAAGATTTTTTGTCACTTTTTTCTAAAAATGAAACCCATATATTATAAAGACTCATTACACACAGGGTGAAGTATTTCAAGACTTTATTTCTTGAAATGTTGATGATTATGGCTTACAGATAAGAAAACCCAAAATTCAGTGTCTCAAAAAATTAGAATATTATATAAGATCAATTAAAAAAAGATATTTTCAACAGAAATGTCAGGCTTCTGAAAAGTATTTTCATTTCTATGCCTTCAATACTTGGTTGGGCCTCCTTTTGCATGAATTACTGCATCACTGCAGCGTGGCATGGAGGCGATCAGCCTGTGGCACTGCTCAGGTGTAATGGAAGCCCAGGTTGCTTTGATAGCGGCCTTCAGGTCATCTGCATTGTTGGGTCTGGTGTCTCTCATCTTCCTCTTGACAATACCCCATAGATTCTCTGTGGGGTTCAGGTCAGGTGAGTTTGCTGGCCAATCAATCACAGTAACACCACGGTCATTGAACCTGCTTTTGGTACCTTTGGCAGTGTGGGCAGGTGCCAAGTCCTGCTGGAAAATGAAATCAGCATCTCCATAAAGCTTGTCAGTAGAAGGAAGCATGAAGTGCTGTAAAACGTCCAGGTAGATGGCTGTGTTCACTGTGGACTTCAGAAAACACAGTGGACCAACACCAGCAGATGCCATGGCAGCCCAAATCATCACTGACTGTGGAAACTTCACAGTGAACTTCATGCAACGTGGACTCTGTGCCTCTCCTCTTTTCTTTCGGACTCTGGGACATTGATTTCTAAATGACATGCAAAATTGACTTTCATCTGAAAAGAGGACTTTGGACCACTGAGCAATAGTCCAGTTCTTTTTCTCCACAGCCCAGGTAAGATGCTTCTGACGTTGTCTCTGGTTCAGGAGTGGATTGACACGAGGAATGCCACATTTGTAGCCCATGTCTAGGATTTGTCTGTGCATAGTGGCTCTTGATGCACTGACTCCAGCCTCAGTCCACTCCTTGTGAAGCTCCCCCAAATTCTTGAATGGATTTTGCTTGACAATCCTCTCAAGGCTGCGGTTATCCCTTATGCTGGTGCACCTTTCCCTACCACACTTTTTCCTTCTACTCAACTTTCTATGAATATGCTTGGACACAGCACTCTGTGAACAACCAGCTTCTTTAGCAATGACCTTTTGTGGCTTAACCTCCTTATGGAGGGTGTCAATGACTGTCCTCTGGACATCTGTCAAGTCTGCAGTCCTCCCATGATTGTGTAGCCTACTGACCAAGACTGAGAGACCATTTAAAGGCTCAGGAAACCTTTGCAGGTGTTTGAAGTTAATTAGCTGATTAAGGTGTGACACCATGACTTTCCAATATTGACCTTTTTCACAATATTCTAATTTTTTGAGAAACTGAATTTTGGGTTTTCTTATCTGTAAGCATAATCATCAACATTTCAAGAAATAAAGTCTTGAAATACTTCACTCTATGTGTAATGAGTCTATATAATATATGGTTTTCACTTTCAGAAAAGAGTGACAAAAAATATTGAACTTTTTCATGATATTCTATTTTTTTGAGATACACTAGTTTTTAAAAATGTTTTTGCATAAATGGATATACAGTTTTACTTGGCAGAGAAGGCTCTATTCAAAAGATGCTCCTTATAACATGCTTTTACTTTCCAGGGTGCACATGGCTAGAAAACCCCCATATGAATAGATTAATTTATGACAATGCATACTGAATACAATAAAATCAGTTCAAAAGCAATACATCCATAGTTGCATGAATCTGGATATGAGGGTGCAACAAGTTTTATGCTGTAAAGGAGGAGGCTGGGGTGGTGGAGGTTAAGGTTTATCAGCAGAAGCAGCATGCTGCATCAGCTAGCTGGGATTAGTGAGAAGTATGTAATGCTTAAACACACTGCTGTATTGAGAGAAAGAGCTGTGATTGGTTGTAGGAGCTGGGAGGCAATAATTAGGATCAGCTGGCAGACTGCTGATCATGGTATAACTACTGTGTCCTGCATGAACTAATGCTAGCCTTCATTTAATTAAGGCCAAAAATTAGGGTGTTCAATTTTTCTGTGTTTAATTTCATGCACCCTTGTTCCTTTTGGCACTCTTTTGTTAAACTACTGCAACATCTCTCTTTAGCCACAGAGATGTAAAATAAGGATACATCTGCACTCTTGAGACCAAGACTGTTCTCCAGTACTAAATACTCATGAACCTCGTTAGGGACACCAGTTGAGAACAAAGGCACTGGCTCATATTTCTAGTTTTTAGTCGACCGCAGCCAGAAATAATTAAAAAATATATATATATATATTATTGCATGAACTGACTGAGATGGCACAATGAGGTCACTGGAGAATGATAATCTTTCTGTACATTCGAATTTAGATTGAAGGTCGATTAAAAGATGATCAATACTACATTGACTTGCCATACTTACTAAGGGCAAGAAAGCTCAATAAAGTCAAATAGAGTGATACTGAAGCTGGTTTGGAATCCAGCTGGAGTAAACAATCAGGTTCTGGCTTGGTCTGCATATATTCTACGACATTAGAAATCATCATGAGCTGATATTTTTCGGAATAAATTGGAATATTATAACCTCTAATCACTGGAATAGACTTGCATACAAATCCCGTTTCCTCGAGTGCCGATAGAAGATGTCATGGATGGAGCCGGTGCGGCTCTGTGTTCACTTGGCTGTGTCTGCTCGCTGGCTGGGGAGCAGAGGGAGAGGGAGGGGAGAAAGAGCAGCGCAGCAGCGGGCAAGCCACCAGCCCTGAAACCCAGAAATAAAGGCGAACTTAGCTTACATGCGTAACATTTATTTACTGTGCTCAACGGGAGTTCGCAACATACCTTTCCGGGAATTTAGTTGATAGGACCGGAACGTCTGTGGACTATATTTTTGACGCCTGGAAACTCTATAGGAAAGAAAACAACAACAGTGGAAAAAAGACGGGGGTTACACACAACAGTGACAATAAAACAACACTCCCCGACAAGTGGTCCGCCTGGTGCCGAGGGTGAAGTCCGAGCTGGAAAACCGGAACTATTGGTAACTTCATATTACATTATTGACGTGAAAGCTCTTGTTTCCCAGGTGTTGTTTTTTGTGAACTTTAAACTCAGGAAACAATGAAGACATAGCGAGCAAGAACTCATCAAGTGTCCTCGGAGCTGCTAGCCATCCCGCTAGCGTTAGCTGGGCGAATGCGAGGTAAAGCTAACGCCCGCTAGTGCAGCCAAGTAAGCTAAGTTAGCTTGTCGGCTAACGCTAGCTGGTTAGCTAAACGCGTTTTTGAGAAACTTTTGGTGTTGTTTCCCCAGAGCCCAAACACTGAAGGAGTATTGTAAGAACAGAGGGGAAGGGCAGGTTCCCTTCTGGACTTTTTCCCCTCTACACAATTGCCTATTATGATTGCTGCGGAGGTCAGCAGTGAGGATACGGGCACGGTCACCACAGGGACAGGGGTGGCAGGCGGAGGAGGCCCGGAGACGGCCCCTTTCCCCTACTATCCCAAGCCGAGCAGAGTGCGAGTGACTGATTTGGGACAAGGACCAGCACCAGCCTTCAGACAAAATTCAAACACATCTCCGGACTCACTTCCCGACATGAGTATTATATATCCCATGTCTGGCGGGGATATGACCGGATCAGTGCTGTCCGCTACAGGGAGTGGCGTAGCAGGAGGTGGACACTCAGTTTTTCAAGGAACAACCTCAGGGACCGTGAGCAGCGTTTGCAGCTCTCCCACTTCGGATGGTCCAGTAAGTCGGATTTCACCCACATCAACAGGCCCGGATGGACCCACTGTCTTCCCCCCACTGCCTCCACCTCCTCCTCCCCCTCCAGGCTGTGGGGGGCTCGGCGGCACTGTGGATGAAAGCGACATGCAAGATGGAGCGGAATACGAAGAAGAAGAGGTGGTGTTCCCCCTCTCTGCACCTCCCACGAACCAGTGAGTATACAACCTGTAAAAACAGTCATACTGTCAGCTAGAAACCAACACTGTCAAGCATCCTGTACTGTTTTGTTGGGTCTTCTTCCTTCCTTCTGACATACACGTCAGGTCTGAATTTGACATGGTGTGAACTTCTGTAGTTTCAGAGTTGACTTGTGTTTCTCACAGCTGTCATTATAAGCATTTACAGCCCACATTCAGGACTATGTGCTCTGCATCAAGAAATAATACTATAGCAAAACCCACTCTTACCAACTGTATGTGTGTTTTACTGGTGCAAACTTGCTTTATGGAAGAATCAAGCAGACTGTCATCATGCTGATTTTTTTAGTGTTAATGCCTTGAGATAGCTGGAGAAAATACAGTGAGTCTAATATGAAGTTACTGCTGAAATGTATTCCACCCATCAGGACATTTTTAATGTATGTTTTTATATCCATAATTAATCAAGAAATTATGAAATATTAAAGGATATTCAGTTCACCAAAGGGTATTTGATTCTACCAAGAAAGCAGTTCTAACAAAGGACTTTATCCACTTTGACACCTGGGCCAGGTTATAGTATGAAAATACTCAAGAGAAGTACCTCATGTGATGAAGTACCAGTGACTAAAGTCAAAGGAGTTTGTTTCAGCTCCTGAACCCTTTAGTCATATTTCAACAAGAAACGTAAACAACTGACTGACAAATATAGAGTAAAATATTGTGAAACCTTCATTGCCACCAGTATAATTTTAGATAGATTTTATTAGTAAAAGTCCAAGATATAAACATTTCAAAAAGTCTTAAAGTATCAGGTCATTGAGAATACAAAAATGGTGTACGCTTTCCAGAGTGTATGTCAAGATAGAGCAAAGAGAAGGAAGTATCATTTTTGCTTTAAGACGTCAGCAGATCAGCTTCACATGGCAATCCATGAAATAGATCATGTGTTTTTGTTTAGCCTTGATGGATACCAAGCAACAGCAGCTGTTCACACCTGGTTTGATAAAGAGTTGCAGGTAGGCAAGGTCATTGCATGAAGTCTGTAAAAGCAACATCTCCTTTTTTGGCATGTTTTATCAAATTTAGTGCTTACATATCTGTACTTTTCACTTGATAACTCAGTTGTTTGGAGTTTAATTTAAGAAGAGGTGCTGGGATAAATGCATGGGCATAAATTGTTGTCATGGGATGCACAAATACCCCCGTGCAATTTTCAAGATGATTTATATTATGGTTTTCTTTAATGATTTATATTGATCTATTGAATAGAGGTTATAAACTCCCTCAGTAACAAAATGTTAGCAATCAAGAGGAATACATTTATCAGTTCTTTGAGTTGACTTTTGACCAGTGTTGTCACACACACTAGAATAAAAGGTTAGTATGTTATATCAATTGTATCCTTATTACTATAAAAGACACATTGTGCCTTGTATTAGTAGAAGGGGAATTAAAATGCTGTTTTATAGCCAATTTAAAGCATTTTGTATTAATAGAAAGTATGTGTTAGAAATACCATTTGTAATTAAAGTGAAACAGCCATATACGAGCCTTTTTAGCCTGTAGCATTGAGAATGCACACCAAGTATTGTGCTTTTGAGTATCATCTCTAATTATAGCCATTTGTATGAATTTATCAGGCATGCACAGAAGCACATGTCTAAACGCGTGTTCAGTGGTGGTGTAATAACCTAAATACAGCCCTCCCATTTGTTATAGTCTCATTAGAGAGCTGCTGAGCTTTGTCATTTCTGGCCCTCAGACTGTAAGATATGGAAGTGACTGAGTCCAGAGTGTGGATTCAGCTTTTATTTTAGGAGCCACCCTATATCTCCCTGTCAGATTACAGAGGAAGGGGAAGGCCAGCATTTCACCAGTGTTGCTTTTGCCTGTAACAAATGAACAACCCAAAGTAGAACTGTAAGCACCAGAATCTTAGGTTTTCAGATGTAATAACTCTGAGGAAAAGTATTATTCCCAAGGGTAAACAAGCTTCCTCATTGGTTTGCACTTAGATTTCAGTTTATCAACTGGCAGTGTTGCCAGTGAGGCAGAGGAACAGTTGTCATTTGTGCATGAATGCCATTGATTTGCTTTGCTCCTGCATGTTTGACAATGACAGGCTTGTAGTCAAATGTTTCTCTGCTCCATTCACTAACGCATAGCTTTACACATTGGCGAGAGTCAAAATGAATCACTCTCTAAGGCTGCCCTACTCTGAGATGTTTTACACAACCAAGTTGTGTAAGGCATATACACATAGAAAGCTTTTCCTCTGTTTCAAGTTTGTGGTTTTTTGGAATTGCTTGAGGTGGTGATGTTGCACCGGAAGGCTGGACCACATTTCTTCTAAGTTTCTGGTTATTATTAGCCTGCGATTTCCCAATAGGTGTTGTGAAGTAGATGCCACAAAGTGAGGTTTACACTAAAGACAACATCAAAGGCAACAATGTATAACTGTGGACATATGCTCTTATAAGTCCAATGTTATTTATTTATTATTATTTTAGCTTACAATTTAATTGATAAATTTACACATATCTGGGTATATTGCCTGATAAATCCTGGTAAATACATTGAGGGCATGTAATAAATGAATGCAAAATTAAGAAAACACCTGTCATTTGCAATGCAAATTAAGGCCAAAAACAGGCTCTGCAAACAGCCTTCATTTATCCTCTGAATCGGAAGTGGGCTCCTCTTGAGAACAGCGGAGATATAAGGTGCTTCCTTTGCCCTGCAATGATGACCCAGTTAAGGAGAGGGTCTGTTCCTCCTTAAGGATGTACCACTGATCCACTGTGATGGACAGGGCTGATATGAGCAGACCCTCTGTGAGGTCACTGTCTCATCTAGGTGCTGTGCTGTAGATGAAATCTTATCTAATATACAGGGATTCAGGAGAAATCCATCACGGTCATGAACACTGCACAAGTACTGGCCTGAAGGCAGTATACTCATGGCCATGTTTCGTGGCATAAAATCAACTTATTTTGTGCCACATTGTAAATGTAAACCTCCAGTTTATGTAGAATATAAGACATGCATACATTTGTTTTTTCATGACGCACATTTCCTCACTGTTCCCATGATAGCATATGCCAGGGGCAAATCTACTATTGGCACAAATGGGTGTTACATTTACAGCTGACTACCCTGAATGATTCTGAGTCTCACTCTGTCCATTCAGCTGTGTAGCTGTGTGTGCCTTCAGTAGTCTGGCTCCAAGACTCATCTTGTATTCTTTTGAGTTATGTTAGCAGCCTGCAAAGTGCATCTAGAAAGAGTGATGGTGGAAAACTTCCACACTGTTGGAAACAGTCCCACTGTGTGTTGCACGGTGACTGTGAAAGCTTAACTTGGCACACTTGTAGAGAATGGCAGAGTGCAAATGTTTGTGCAAGTGACAGAGAGACAAACAGCAGCCGCATTCATTTACACCTCTGTACAACAGTGTTTCATTCATAAACAATGGATGCAGCTCTGTGATAAGAATTTTACAATGACAATCGCTAACGAAGAGTCAAGTGGCATAGTCAGGTGGCCAAACAGTGCACGTTCCTGCTGCTATCAGAAATCTGAAGCCCAGTGGTTGAGCTTAAACAAACAGCACGTTGGGAAACAGGTCGTTGATTTTGAGTTTCCACGAAGATTAGCAAGGATTTGAGTCATAAAGGGTTTCCCTAAGGAGGTGGGTGGTTAGAGGAAGGAGTAAAAGGGAAAAGAAAAGTTGGATTTGAAGATCAGCGGCAATGTGAATGAGTTTACCAGATTTAGCAGTTGGCTGAGGAAACATCTCTGTATTAGCAGTGTTAATTGAGTATAGGCTACATGCTACCCTTATTGGCCTTTTTGTAAGGTGGCAGAGACTATTGAATCCGGTATGGCACAGGGATCATGTCACATACCTTAACTGGGTTATTCCCTGAGGGAGATTGTTGTCATGGCTAAAATTTTACAGTGCTTCATACAAAAACAGGGTTTTATTAATGGGATTGGATCAGTCATTACACACTTTTGATGACTGGTGAATTGTGTCAATTAGTATTAAGCCTGTTATTTCCTGTCATACATGTTATAAGTTATTGTAGTACCTTGCCTGTAAAGTTTTAGAGACTATGAAGCTTATGTGGAACTCTGTTTAATTTAGGAAAGGATGCACTGTCTTTGGCCTGGTTTACTAAATCCATTAATTGAACTACCAGTCCTGCTTTAGTAGTGTAAGCCTCATGCTGTGCATTGATAAGCCAAAGCCTATGGTTTCCATGCATTTTCAATGTGTTATGCAATGTCCTGTCATGCCCTTCCAATACCCACACTGCCCTGCCTTTTCTCTTGTGCATCCTGTTTTCAAGACTTCTGAGCCTTTCATTGTGGCCTTAACAAGATTCTCAGGAGCATTTCAGTTGTGTTTGACAATACCCTGGGTTTTTTATTCAAAAGACTTAGTTAGATGCGCTGAATGACAAGGTAGCTTCTTTATTTGTTTTGAAAATGTTGCAATGCAAAGTTATTTATACAGCCAAGACTTCCTACAATACAAGTGCAACTAAGATCTTTCTGTTTCTCCGTTGGCTTAGCATTGTAATGTCTGCGGCAGCATAATGATGCTGGTTGCACTGTCTGTCTCCTTTACACTTAATATACATTCATGAATGGATAAAATGTTCTTAAGTGAACACCTTTGCTTGTAGAAGTCAAAGCTGCACAGGCGGATTATTGTATGGGTAGATGACACGGATGCCTATTATCACTGATGTAATGATGTTATTTCAGGGTGGCTGATTCACAGCAGGAAAGGAGAGACGTCTGCTTTTCCCTGTGTGTCTGGCTGAGCATTAAAATGATGATGGTTGGTTAGCATCCAGGCTGAGTGAGGCTGGAGATGCACCAGTGGACCTTTCTCATCTCTCCATCTGTACAATTTAAGTCGACCCCCATGTGCTGTCAATCTACTGTAGCGGCAGAGTTAACAAGCTGTGGCAGTCCATCACGTGCATGGCAAAGCAAAACTAATGTTCAGCTGCTGTCAGGCATTTACAGCTCAGTACCTTATTATCTTTCCATTGTGGAATTCAAGCACACAAAGTAAGTAAATGGTTACGGGAGCACAATTTGCATAGCAGTAGTTGCTGGTTGTTAAGTGCACAACTAGTGTTAACAGTCAAAAGTCTGGCATTCAAAGAGTTATACATGTGGGGTTAAAATCGGTGTGAAATTTTAATGTTGAGAGAGGTTCACGTCATCATGTGTTTTAATCTCTAACCATGGTTGAAGCCAGGTCATAAGACTATGAATTGATTTCAGTAATATATACTGTGTCTGTGTATTTCAGTAATATTTAGATAGTACATATATGTGTATGTTATCTGTTTGCAAAGAGACCACTCCCTACCCTTACTGTCCCACTGCTTCAAAAACCAATCGGCAGCACGCTCATGATGCAAGACTTTATGAGAGAGAAAGAGGAAGGGTAAAAAAGAGAAAGTCAGAGTAGGATGAAGTGGAAGCAAAGACTACTGGGTAGCAGTTTGCCTTTGTCTCAGATCAATTTCTTAAGGACAGCACTTGAGCAATCGATCAGGGTGTAATCCTTCAATTTTCCTCAAATTATTTAAGACACCTAAATGCATGTGGGCTGTCACTCTTCATCTCCAAGTCATCCTGCTCATCTCTCTTCGAAGGATGTTGCTCATTGAGCCTAGAGACGCAAGATGACTGTATCAGGGCGAAAGAAGGGTCACATCATCATGACTTGTTTGGATTTAGAGCTGCCTTTGCGCTGCTTTCCACATCGGAGATCACCTTTTTTACCCGGCCGGCAACAGTATCCTTGGAGTGGGTGCATCTTGTGAGATTACAGGATATATGAGAGAGATGCAGCAGAGGGCAAACTCAGCGTAAGTGAAGCATCAAATTAACCTGAAACTCCTCACTTGCCTCAGTAGAAACAGCTGACACCCCCAGCTTATAAACTTTTTCATTCTAATACTGATTTTTTTTTTTTTTTTTTTTGGTGGTGTGCCATTTGTAAATAATTTGCCTGGAAAAGCATCTGCGTGATAGTCAAACATTTACAGTATAATGTCCCAGTTTGGTTTAATCAAATGATCAAACATGGTAGTCAGGACAGGTCATGTTACATGTGTAGCTGCATGCCATGGTACTGTATATCACAAAGACAGTTTAATAAAGTATTAGGCTTTTAGAGGAGCCTTGTTAGCAATTTTATTTGTGTGTTGGAAAGTTGTTTTTTTCTATAGCCCAAAGAAAAGGTCTGCATCTCCCCTGAGGTGCATTACTAATGTAAAGCAATGCAATTTTTCATTAGTTTTTGATACTGATAAGGGTTGACAGGATGTCTTTGGAGATGTTTGAGTGCAGCTGTATCCATCAACACAAGAGAGAATGATGAAGAGAGACATGAGCTGCAGAGAGTATAATGGGAAACAAACAGAAATTAGATGCAACTCTTACAAGGCTGAGCAATCTGTGTCGTCCTGTTTGTATTATTGTCCACAAAGATCTGGCTGAAGCAAAAAGGGTGGCAAATTATCTATTTTTGAATTAGATTCAAAATAGAATGGTGGATGCACAAGGAGTTTTAATCTGCTTTTTACAGCATTTTAAGAAAGATGTACAACTGTTCCAGCTATCCATTAACCAGGGCTCATTAAATGGTAACGTCTGACCTAGCATACTCTGTCTCTATCATTACTTTAAAAATAGGGTTGAATGATTTTCATCAGAGTATTTGGCGACCTTAATTTGAGCACAAAATCTTTCCGATGACTTGGTGTCCCTTGCAACCTAAGCTTGTCGCTGCTTCAACTTCTGCTCTCTTCCAGCGATGATTCCAACTTGTACGAGAAATGTTGCACTTTATAATTTAAATATGCATTATCTTGCCAGAATGCCTGTTTTTCTCTACTCAGATGATTTCTATGATGAAATTGCCAGTCATTTTCTTCTATCATAATCTATTCACAATTACATGGTTATTCCTATGAGGAGTATACAACATGTCATTGAAGATGTCTTTAAGTGCTTTGCGAACTGCAGTTACCTTGAGTTGAGTGCACATTTATGGCCTCAATAATATAAGCTGCATATGCAGTTTAGGCTTAAGTTTATTTATATTGCCATATTTACACTGCACTATAAAACGTGTCTATACAGCAGCTGTTGACAGTTAAATTAAGAAATTAATCATACACATTTGTGGTGTGTTCACAGATTTTTTAACTCTGCAGTCACAGACCAAATTAGGCTCCAATTTAGCCCCCCCGGCATGTTAAGTCACTTTTTGGAGCCTCCCGGCCGTATCCCTGCAAAATAAAGATCTGTAATATCCTTTAAAATAGGAGAACTACACTGTTCAGTCAGTGTGCTTCCTGTGGCTTCATGTTGCCAAGGGTTGTCCTTGTCATATCAAAAGCTGTGAAATGTGTTTATGTGGATCAACAAAACAATTTGAAAACAGTCTGTCAGTCCTGTCCTGTCAGAGCTTTTGTGATGCAACAGTTTTAAGGCATTCAGCTTTAAACTATAGCCTGAAGGACCGTACACACAGTAAATCGTGCTGCTATGTTTGCTGGAGCATAAGCTCATTATTTTGGCATCTTGCCCAAGCTCACTCGGCTCGGGCATGTTCGATTTCAGCAGCGTGCAGTAATATTGTTCTTGACAGCATGACACAGTTAGCTCAGCCATGCTTCTAAGTTAACCCAGTAACATTGTTCACAGGAACAGCTGAAATCCTCTTGTGTCACGATGAAGTCACAGCATAGGTGTCCTGTGTGAAACTGAGGTTCAGGATGTGGGCAGTGGGGTGTTTTGGTGCGGTGAAATTAGCAGAGCTGTGACTTGGTTAGTATAGAAGCACTGCTACAACTGAGTAAGATTTGTGCTCCCTCAGTTTCAGTCAACTTGTATTGATTAGTCCGACTGTTGAGGAACTAAACGTGGGGATGAATATTTTATCTTGGATTGAGTGTTTTTAGGCGAGAGAAGCAGGATGTCACTGAGCTGCTAGCTGTTCATGTACTGACATGACGGGGCATTCCTCAAGCCGATAGTAGCCCTGAATCCTATTGCTGCTGTCATGGCTTGTGCTGTTGATCTTAACACCCTCTCTGCCTCGTTTACCATCTCACATTACAAGCCATGGTGGGCGGGATAATCTAAGAATTAAAAGATTTGTGCACGGTCAAATGTAAATGTCCACAACCTCACAGTTTTTTTCTCACTCTCCTGGAGGTGCTGATACTAAGATGTGAGATGTCTGGTTAACATGTTTGGCAAACTGAAACAACCGTGCTGTGTGAATAATAAAGATTACCTTAAGGCATCGAAGCAAGAAGTACTTCACAAACACAGGAATAAAACATTACAACAAAACCAAGCAACTGAAATCAAACATGACTTTATATAAACAAAACACATGACAGGAGTGGTTAAGAAGGAAGCTTGTCTATACAGATCATTTTCAAGAAGCTTTCTGGGCCAAGGAATGAAGGATTACCATGGATGTTAAATATTTTGCTTTTGTGGTGACCTATATGCTGAATGTGGGAGCAGCAGCCATACCCAGCATGTTTAGAGTTTGTTTGAATTGACAAATATATCTGAAAAAAGGATGTAAACACTGGAAATCGATACAGGAGTAAATACTTGTAAAAGAGACTGCTTTAGCTATGCTCAGTTCAGCACAACAAAACACATTTTAAGGTCTGTGGGGATTTGAAGCATAGTGTTTGATTTGAAAATAAGCTACTCATTTTCTCCTACATGTACCAGTTTGTTTAAAAACTCAGTTTCTCATGACCATAAGATAGTGATAATAAGCTTGCAGCTCCAGGGCCACATCAGATCCACACAGCCTCCCATCCAGCTCTCAGAAGGTTGTTCAATTCAGAAAAAAATTAGTAGGAAAAATATGTTTTGGTATTTAGTATATCTTTTGTGTTAATCTTGCTACCTTACGGAAATAAAATGCCCTTGGTAAGTTAGGCTGAAGGTTCTTATTTAGACTTGAACATCATAGTTAAAACTGAATTTGACAATCCATTCATAAAACAGGAGGGTTTAAAGTATCAGCTTCACCAATCCTAGGGTACTGTTAAGTGCACAGCAACTCAGGTCAGGTTGGGAGCATATGCTGATTTGACACTTCACCACGTCAACCTTAGCCCTTTATTTCTCCGGCCTCCTGATAGCCATCGTTGAGACCTGCACCAGGCCCAAGCTCCACCCCACCAAGTATCTTTCCATCAGGTTTGCAGGAGTACTTCTGAAAAGTTGTGGACACCTCGGCACCACCAGCAACGTTCAGCCTACATTTACTGTGCAGGGAATTCCTCAGTGCACAACAACTGCTGCAAACAAAGCTTTTTATTTTGGAGCAGTGACTCACACTCCTGGTTGATTATTGGCTAATAACTGCTGACAGGCAGATTTCTGTAAAGTCCATCAAACAGCATGTCATTCCTGACAAAACCACTTCAATCTCAATTGATATTTTGGGTACCTTAAAAAGCTCAATAGCTGCATGGGTTTAAAATAGTTTTTTAAACCCCCACAGCATTTAAAACGACCCCAAAAACTACTGAGATTTAAACATTTTTCGTAATCAGGAATGACTTAATGTTTGATGAGTTTTGCAGAAATCCATCTGTCAGTCATTATTAGCCAATATTCAAGCAGGTTTATGAGCTACCGCTATCAAAAAGCATTATCTGCTGTACTTGTTCTGCCTGAATACAAGCTACCCTAGGATCAGAGCAGCTGAAACAAACACTCCTCTCTTATGAATGAAATGTTGTACCTTATTCCGTCTATATCTGTGAATGAGGACAAACTGGTTATTATCTTTCGACATTGTCTTGTTGACTCACATGCTTATCGTATCAACGCTGTTTGTAAGCACACTGTTCAATGTTTGTTTGTGCTTAAAATCTAAATAACAACCTCCAACCTTGTGGCTGACTGTAGTGTTGGTGATGGGGACTGATCTCTGAGTTAAAGGCTAAAACTTGCATACATTCAGAAAGAAAAAAAAATATTTAAAAAAATGATTTGCTAGTAAGAACAAAGTATCTTTTTTTACTAGTTCATTTGAAAATCCAGCCCCCACAGTATCTGTTAAAAAGACTGGCTCTTGTACAAATATAGCAGTCTAACCCTGGCAGGAAGACAACAGAGCACCTTTATGAGCAGAATCCTATCTTGCAATGAGCTTTTGAAACAGATAACCCTTTAAAACAACTCTATAAATAACTTTATAGATTTATTTTCCTGAAGTTTGTTTGTGATTTACACACAGTTGTATTGTGTGATGTTGTGTAGGAAAATCTATCAAAAAAAAAAAAATCTGATGTTTCTGCTTAGACACCGTGTTGTTCAACAGTGTACAGAGTCTCCAATCTGTCAGCTGAACTGGGTTAATTATTGACCAGCAGGTTATACACCACTAATAACATTCAGGAATAAACAGCACTCACAAATGTTGACATTTAGATTTTACAACAAACAGTTTTTAAAATATGACACAAGTTACAGTGAAAAGTGAGGCTTACTATTTGACCCTGAGTGAAGACCAATTTCAACTACACACAACAATAAGTTAAAAGATCTAATAATGCCATGGGATTTCAGAATAGGGAACATAAAATACTTTAGTTGTTATGGCATACCTTCATTTTGAAGCCACATGCTGACATTTATGGTTTTATATTTTTAACTAGAGCAGTGGGTTTAATTTTTTTTAATCTGCATTTAGACCTAGAGTAAATTATAATGAAGATTTTGATTTGTTTATGAAAGTCCGTGTCTAAAGTAGCTGTGTGTTATGACTTTTCCAGTAACAAGGCAGTACATCAGTCCCTTGTCCAAATGCATCCAACAATTCTCAGTATTAATGTCCTTGACATGACCATGAAGTAAAAAACAAGATATGAATACATTTCTTTAGTACCAACACTGGGTTTCTCCACAAGCTATATGGGGATGTTTGTTTATTGCAACTTTGGCCATGTAGTTTGAACACTGACCCGCTGAGCTAACAGTGAGGACAGGTCAGGCAAACTTATCCAATGCTAAGGGTTAGCATGTTACTGTAAGACAAGTTTTCTTCTTTTGCAAAACAACTGAAATAACTGGAAAAGGCATTTAGATGGTCCATAACTTTTAATATAAATTGACTGCAAGCTACTTTTTTGCCACTGGCTGGACCATGCCCACTTAACATGTCATCACTGTGTACAAACACAGAAAAATAGTCTGTGTTTTCATATAGTTTTTGAATTACAAGTTATTTTTTCAGGAATAAAAAGTTGTAGTTTATGGGTTCAAGCTTAGATTTAACTTGAGACCTTTAAAAGTCAGTTTTCATTTTTGGACTTTTTAACCCTTTGATATTAGCCTACAGAGTAAGGATCAAAATAAAAATGCACACATACTTTAACAGTAGTGCTCTTATAATTTAATTCTTAATGCATTTAATCCAGACACATTTGTTATAGTTTATTTTAAGTGGTGTGTGGTTGCACAGTTTGTGGTAGATAGCTCTTTCATTTATAGCAACTGACATCTTTAACTATTATTATTATTTAGCCTGCAACTGTTAACATTCCAGAATAGGCTAGCTGATGTATTTCTCTGATGTGTGATTTGAACCGCATCCTAACCCACAGCAGCAGAAGCAGCATGTCTGTCAGGATGCACAGCCTCTAGGAGCTAATCAGTTTGAATTAACATAGAACTGCATGAACCTAGCAACACTCTGTAAGGCCCAGGGTAAGGAATGATGGATGTGATCAAAAATCATAGTTAACTTCTTCACACACCACAATGAATTCCCTCCATGTGCTGGGTGCTTTTGCTTGCTTCACACAAGCAGCATATAGCATCAGGTTGCTGAACCTGCAATGCCTCTGAGTGCACTGGCTACTTTGGTGCAACGGGGCTGCAGAAGGGTGAGTGAAGATTGGAAATGTTTCAATAGCAGTGTAACTACCAATCACTTAGGACTGATGCATTGACTGGTTTATCAAAGATCCCGTCAAATCGATGCAAAAGTCAAAGCATCAGTCTATATCAAGAGATAAGTCTTTATTGTGAGGTCCTTACTACATTAGTTAGAAAGTTTGGGCTGTGCTCCTCAGGAATACTGGTGTATGAGATTGCCATCTAAAATCACACATGAAAATAAAAGATCTTCTCTCACTCTACCCGTTGTCTGATACAAGCGCTGTAGGTTAGCAGAGAAAGAAACACTTTTACAAGCCTGCTTCAGTGCATTGATAGTACAACATCCTGAGTTCAACAAATAAAGTTTATTTATATGAGCAGCTCAAAGTGATCAAAGCATGACAGCAGTGCTCTGTATTTTTCTCGTGCTCTCTCATTATGAGGCTGCTCTGTATTTGTCAAAACAAAACTCTGAACAAAAGAAGGTACATTTTTCACTGTCACCACGTGTCACGGATTCAGTCTCGTCAAAATCTCATTATCTCATACAAAACTACACATGAGCTTTAAATATGCTGCATTTACACAGCTACAGAAAGCACTGAGGGCTAAAATAATGCAGAAACAATGACTATTTAAGGCCATATGTGTGTAAATCCATTCAAAATCATTTTTAAAATAGGAATAAGAGGACACGACTGGATCATGGTTATAAAATAGTGCAGATTAGTCTTTTACATTTGATCAGTATGAAAGAAAATCAATGTTGGTTAGGTATTTGAAGAAAAATAGATTTTTGTTTTTAAGAAAAATAAATGTTAAAAAATGCATATGAATCATATTCAGAATTTGGAATGATGTAGCCTTCACTGTGAGGAAATGGTCTTTTTTGATTTTGTTACAAAGACAATGGTATTTTGTTAAAATGTCAGAAATGTTTTACAAAATTGCCAGAACATATTAAAATAGCTTATTTGCCCTTTAGGTTGAATGTAGCTGATGGTGTTCAACAGATACAAGGTATCGTCTGATATTGACTGAATCAAATCAGACTGGTACTGTAGCTGACTTGTGATAGCAGTAAATATATGCTTGCCAGAAGAATCAATATTCTGGTGATTTACACCCCTAGGGAAAAATAACACCTTGCACATTAACAGCTTTGACAGTCCCAGTCAGGCATGAACAGCTCCAGGAAATAATACTGGTGATGTCAGTACGGTCACAGACTAAAACGTAAAAATTGGCATCGCCGTGGAGGCCAAGTGTGAAAGGAAGATGTGATTGCACCAGTAGGGATGGGAATCGAGAACCAGTTCCTGTTAAGAACCAGTTCTAATTGGTTCAATCCATTGACATCGTTTAAATTAAATCTTAACAATTTACTTATCGATGCTTTATTTCCTGGTGCCTTTAAAAGGTTTTATCTTATAAAGATAATGAGCAGTAGTGTCGTATTCTAATTCAAGTTCAGAGATTTAAGATCCAGGGAGAAGTTTGTTTAACCAAGACACTTCCAAAAAAAAAACATTTTTGTATATTTTAGCATGTTCTCCTCCAAAACACTTAATGTTTAACATTTTTAGCGATCAAAGCTGTTTATTATAGCCAGGAATTGAAGTGGGCTTGTTACTGACTCGTAAAATTTGAGTTGTTAACAGTGAAAACCTACATTGTCTGTTTTCCAAAAGAAAAATCACAGGAAGGAATTGATAAGGGAATCAATAAAGAATTGAATCAATAAGTAGAATCGATATCAGTAAAATCCTAGCAATCCCCATCCCTATGCATCAGTTAATGTTTATTTGTCATGTCCAATCAGATTTGTGCGGGTATCTACTAGTATACCTAACAGGTTAATAAAATGAGACTTTTTACAGGGCAGAAGAAGTTATCGCTTGGATCAACTTTCATCTGTTTTATGGTCAAACACAAGAGAAAATAGTGGCATACTAGGAGTTTTATACCAATAGAAGTGATGTGAAACATTAGCATCAGCTTAATTGTCATGTAAAACATCAGTATTGGTATTGACCCTAATTTTTTCGGTCAGTTCGTCTCTAATGAAAACATATCTATTTGCATGAGTGTTTTTTATTTGAGAGTTTCCCCTAAATTTTCAGCATCTTTTGGCCTCGTTTCCTAAATAAAGTTGCTATAATGGCCAAAACAGATACTAACACTACCCAAGAGAAAATCTTAACGCAAATCAAGGGTTGACTCTAAATACAGCCAAACCATTAGAGCACTGCTTTGGCGTGTTGTTGTTATGTCATGAAATAGGGTGTTATGTGCACTGGTGTGAGAATTTCTGCTTGTATTAAAGAAACCTAGACTGCAGTCTGCCTTTCATGTACCACATTCTCCTTTGTAAATGTATTATTGGTTCAAGTACATCAAAATGTATTTCTTTATTTGATCAGCATAACAGAGATAAGGAAGAAACACAAAGACCTGGACTATAATGCACATAAAAGATATCTGGAATATCTTTTTAATTAGGCTATATGCTTTGTGGCTAGATTTTACAGTATATTTGTAGACAATGCTTTTTTACCTGGTGTAGGATTGGTGGATTGGTTGCAGGAGTTTGTCACCAAATGATTGAAGTTGTAGAGGATGTATTTGTGATGTGTAACTTTTGCTTTGTGTTAAAGCGGCTCAAACCATTGTTACAGTAATTTTAACATCTCCAGTTGAACTAGTTGCTTTATGATTTGTCACCTCTGCTCTCTTCGATTCTTCTTTTACAGTTGTCAATCTCTTCCCTCTCCACTCTCCTATCCCCCTTCAGTGTTATTTCCTCCCTTAAGGGCTGCTAGGCCTGACTTTCCACTTCTGAGCGGCCTCTTTAATTCTCTTATCACCAAAATCCCCCCAAAGCCCCCTCATGGACACTTAACTCCTCCTCTCCACTTCAGGAAGCCTTCTCCGGCTTACTCTATGAAAGCAGACTTGGTCACGTTTTCTGTATAAGCACAGATCTCGACTCACCCAGACCAGATCGGAGCCCTTGAGGTCTCCTGTGGAGAGAGCTGCTGCAGCTCCTCATTCATCTTCTCACCACTGGATGTTTTTTTTTTCCCAGTCCCAGCCCTCTGCATTAAGAGGCACCGGTGGCCTAAATTTGGAAAAGCATGTTAATTTTTTACCTCAGCTGGCAAGAACTGCTGAAGTTCAGCCTCACCTTCTGAAATTTTAACCAGTGTTGTTCCTATGGCTTCTGTTTAATTCAGAAAGCTACAAGGCCTTAATGCCATCCTGGGAACTTGAAAAACCTTTTAGGTGCCCTGCACATTTTTCTTTTGTCTAAGAAAACGGGGTTTACTCATTCTGTCTGGGTTGTACTCTCATGAGTGGGTAGTAAAATGATCAGAGGTGCATATTTTAAGTTAATTCTATTGATTTATGTCTTTTTTTGCTTTAAAAGTATCCAGAATGGGTAAAAAAATGTCCCTGTTACAATATATATCTTGCCATTATTCAATTAGGAAATACTTTAAGATTGCAGTCATGTCTAATTTTACGTTCTTGCTATTTTTTAAAACCGACTGTAAAGAGCTTAGAATAGTTTTGTGGTTTTCTATGTTAATACAAGGATGTCTGATAAGAGAGGTGCTGTGTATTAGACGTGTTGTGTGTTAGGCTCAACTTTTTGCACAAAACAATAAATAGCATCCTTTGCCCACTATGTTTATCTCAGGAGGTTGTTTGTTGTCTCTTTTGATAAAATGAAACATTTATTAGAAATAGCAAACAGTGTGTTATATTAAATGTTGTTATTGCAGGATATGATATTTCTTGTGTACACATTTGTTGGCCTAACACACCATCCATCTCTTTTCCTCCCTCTCTGTCTGCCTCAGGTGGTACCATGGCAAGCTAGATCGAACCATTGCTGAGGAGCGGCTCCGCCAGGCCCGGACCCCTGGCAGCTACCTCATCAGGGAGAGCGACCGCCGGCCCGGTTCCTTCGTCCTGTCTTTCCTCAGTATGACCAACGTGGTCAACCATTTCAGGTATGAGAGAGGACATCCAGCATGAAGAAATAAATGACACTCAGTAATAGATCCAGTTTGGATCGCAGTCAGAACCTACTTAAGAGGTCTAAAGCCAAATTTAGGTAGCTGCAAACTGCTTACACTGTTTCAAGAAGTCACAATATCATTTATATCAGGACAGTGGGTTCATAATAAGATTTAATCACAAGATTTTCCCAATTTTTTTACAATTTTACAAACATGAGTCTGAAGTCAATTCATGCATGATTATTTTATCTAAATTTTCTTACAAACTTGAACTTAACAAGCTGAAAGACGAAAATATGATGCATTCAGGTAACCTCAGTAAATTAGATGCTGTATACTATATGTTATGATGTGTTCAAGTGTCACATAAAAATGGCAAAATTTCATTTTTGGTGAGAAACCTTAATAAATACAGTTGTGAATATGAAGAATGTGTTTATATTTGAGGGATATGAAATAGCCTAGATGTTACAGACTAAATCATAGCTTTATAACTCGAGCTCTACTCAGCTAAGACCACTTCAAGTATAATTATTTGTCTCCATCTTGTTTTTCCACCAAACTATAGAAAAGTATCGATAGTGGTATTGATAAGGACTCAGATCAATAAGGAGTATTGATAAGGGTATCAATATCAATAAAAATGAACGATTCCCATCCCTAGCCATCTCACAAAGATCCGCTAGCATGCAGTCCCCAGATAGAAGATACAGAACGTTATTCAACCTGCCAAATCAAAGAGTAGAAACCTACAGAAGCTGCAATGAAAGATCCTTCTCAGAGATGAGCTGATATTGAAGTGAGAGTCTTTACATCTTATAAGTGGTTTCTGCGGATCTGCAGAGCTCCTGTTCGCAGCTTGATCTTTTTTTGCATAACATATAGAAAATATCAGTTCAACAACTCTTATAAAGCATGGACTTGTACAGAGCATTTTAACTTGACCACAACGATATCTGCCAAAACCCATGACTCTGTGCATGTGAGTTTGTTTATGTGTGACCCAGAGGGCTTTTCATTCATGGAGTGTGGGGGGATCTACTAAAAAGGACACAGCAAACTTCTTTGGATTATAGGATTTTGTAACCTTGCAGTCAAGATAGAATCAGCATCATAGTCTGTCCTTTCCTCCCAAGGATTTGTAATACTGTTTGTTAGGATACATTTACCCTGCAGTTCACTCCAAATAAAAGGAAAGATGCGCTCTTTCAGATCAAGGTCAAATGATGTTACACAACATCCCTTTTTCACAAATAAAAGTTTACTCCGTGAAGTTTCTCACTTGGGATCTAGTGTAATAAAGTGGAAATCTATTAGTACTGAAAATTAATAGATGCTGAGAATAATGCTTCACCTTCATAGGGAGTGCCCAGTTTGTCTATTTGATACTAATGATATATGTTTAGAGACATTATGTGGTCATTTGTTCATCAATTCTCTGTCTGCTCTGTTATCTTTATTTGATCACCTTTTTCTGCCACTTTTCTAAAGACAAAGACTAATTTCACTGCTAATCTCTGAGCCAGACTTTGAATCTTAGAAAGCAACCTGACCATAGACGTCTCTGAGAAAATAGCCTTTTCTTATTGAGTAACAGTGACATCATCTCCTTGACTCACTGGTTCAGTATCTGGATCCATGATGTCACTAATGCTGGGAGGAAGGCGCCTCTCTGTGAGGGAATTATGATCACAAGGTTAATTGCGTGTCACCTGCACTGGGAAAGGCTGGTGTCTTTAGATTGTGCAGCTGCAAATTCACTTCTGGGTTTATTATAAAGCCTCCATCAGAGATCCATTCAACTGATGAGCAGAGTATTAGGATTAGCGGCTCTGCAATGGGATATGGTTTAGAGACAGACTATCACCATGCTATTGTTCCTCAACAATTTGTGGAACAAATTGTTTTTTGTTTTTTTTTCACAAATGACTAATTCTTTATAGTTGGATTCACTTTTAGCTTTGTAATTAACTCACAACCGTACATCCTTTCTGCATAGATGCTTACTATTTAAATTTATCCAGATCAATAGATTTAAAGTCAATGGCTAAAACATTATTAGTTGCCTTTTTTGCAAAGTGATTAGCCTGCATGTAAAAATAAGTGTTTTCTTCTTTCTTAATGTTGTGTTCCTCAGGATAATCGCCATGTGTGGGGACTATTACATTGGGGGACGACGGTTTTCTTCTCTATCAGACCTGATTGGTTACTACAGCTACGTGTCATGTCTGCTAAAAGGAGAGAAACTGCTATCACCAGTTGCACCCCCAGAGGTGAGTGAATGCAGTACATTAATACATTTTTATTCTAAAAAAAAAGTAAACCCTTTATGTATGTATGTATATATATATATATATATATATATATATATATATATATATATATACACACATATATATATTAATAGCAGGTCATGTACTGCGGCGCCACCTGCTGTTTTGGAATGTGTAGTCTCATGAGAAAGAAAACAAATGCCAGCACTGCCATGCTGACAAAAATATATATGTTATCGGGGCTCGTTGTAATAATATCGGACCGATAAGAATGACATAATAATTTCCTGTTATCGGCCCGATAGTTATCATGCACCCCTACAAATCTCCCATCGAGATGGCCGACATGCTGTTTAGCATCTTCCATATCGAGTTGGTTGGTCACTACCGGATTAGAGCCCATTTGCGCATGCACAGCGGCATGCTGGACGGTAACCCTACTTGGACAAACTGCCCGAAATGCATTGCCAGAGATGTTTCAGGGATTTTGAGTCATTCTGCACTGTAAATGGGTTAATTGGGTTTAAATTTTTAATCAGATTAATCATGCAGATGGATTAATCTGCATTAATGCGTCAATTTTGACAGCCCTTTTATTTTTATATATACAGAAATATATATATATATATATATTTCTGTATGTGCATTACCATTTTATCATTCTAAACTCTTCATTTCTTTTGCAATGCAACATTATGGTGCTTGCATGTTAGACTTAATATTTTTGTGATATAAATAATAAAATAAACAATGTCTGAACATCATGGTTTACACCCTGTTGTTACAAAAGGACACCTTTTGAGCTGAAAATTTTTAGTTTTATGTATTCCTTTTATTTCAGTTCTGACACTGATCATTTATCACTCATAGTATCAAGGTTATTGAAAAACTCTTTACTAGAAAGTTATTAAAAGTCTGTAAAACCTTGTTAAATATCTTAAAGTATGCCAAAACTTGAATGTCAACATTAAGGTATCTTAAAGAAACTTTATCTCATGAGATTTTGTCCAGTAAAACTACTTTGACCTGCTGAAATAGTGACATTAAAAGATAAGTCGAATAATGTACCTCTTAAGTGAACATGAAACATACTTTGATTCCTTTGTCAAGCTCCTTGCTTATAATACAAGTGGGTTTTCTTCACATCTTCCATCTTCCCTGCTCTTTTGCCCCCAGGCAGTATTCAGAGCTGTTTAAGGAAAAACTCAAGCTAATGCTAATTACCTTTTTTAAGTCCAGTGTTAAAATCTCCCTGAGGGAGTAGTAGTAGAATGCTTGATTTTATGGAATAATTGGGGAATTTAACGTGGATGGGTTTTTTTAAGGTCAAGTTGAGACTGTTGTTTTTAATGTGTGTGTTTCTGCAGCCTGTAGAGGACAGGAGGAGAGTCAGGGCCATACTTCCTTACACCAAAGTGCCAGATACTGATGAGATCAGGTATGTGTCTATTTACAGATGCACAAAACATTTTTGGTCTTTTATACCTGCTGTTTAAAAAATCAGATTCTACCAGTCACTTAACTGTACTCTGACATTTGGTTTTTGCATTCATGACTCCAGTCAACACTGATGAAATATTTGCCTGTATTGCTCCCAGAGAGCAGCGTTTCCCTTGTATTTTGACCATTCAAAGACATGCTGTACCCCTGACAGCAGCCTGGAAAGCACTTCCTCTGGCTAATGAAAGAACCGCATTATCCCCATCTTTAAGAAACAGATAGCCGGCTTTTTGACATCTCCAACTGTCCCTGTGTTCCTAAATCTGATAAATATCTGTTTGAAGTAAACCTCAACCTGCAGTCTGCCAGAGTCTGTCAGGTTTAACTCAGTCAATAGAAATGTTATATTCACCTCAGATAATAATGGTCAGAAGAGACACCTGCTGGTTGTATACTGGCATTACAGCCACAAATAGTAAGACCTACAATTGTCTCTTAGTGGTTAATTTTAGCTAAGAGCTACTGATCATGCATTTTAGAGATTAAAATGATGAAGAGGTTTTGTCTTATATTACAGTTTTTTTTATAGAAGAAGTTGCAGGAAGTTTAAGACATGTTATTGCTATTGTGTTTTTATGCACAGTCTGCATATTGTTACATCCTTGTCATAATTAATTTTGACCCCCTGTGTCTGCAGCTTTCTTAAAGGGGACATGTTTATTGTTCACAATGAACTGGATGATGGCTGGATGTGGGTGACTAATGTTCGCACAGAGGAGCAGGGCCTCATTGTGGAGGATCTGGTGGAGGAGGTGGTAAGTAATGCACAGATTGTTGAAAAAGGTTTACATATTAAGAAATTTTACATCCAATTCCTCATAAAAATGTTACTGTATAAGTAAAAAATACAGATATTACCCACTACAGTTTAGAAAACTGTAGTGGGTAATACAGTTTTACAGTAAAATACCAAAGTGACATTATCATAGCAAACCATTATTTCAATACGAAGTATTCTCAACAGTATACAGGGGCCACACATGCTGTGATATCCCCAACAGAGTTGATATCTGACAGGATTTCTGTTTCTGATATTTTTCAGGGGCGGGAGGAGGATCCACATGAGGGAAAAGTGTAAGTTGTTTTGTTTTGAAGTCTGTTTTCATATTGTTCCATATCCAGCAAGTGGATAGTAATAATAGAAGTATTTTGGCCTTGATTAGATTGGACAGTGAGAAGAATAAGAAATCTGTAAGAAAGAGAGGGTTATTAAATTTAGAGAACAGAGCCACAGGTTAGACCTAAACCTGGGCCGCCAGTTGTGGCCTCCTTATATGGGGTGTCATATGGGGTTTTTCCACTACAGTTTTTGGCCACGCCAAGCCAAACAGAGCCATGCTGATTTGTTTTTCCATCACCAGTTTGGCAGAGCCAAGCTGGCCAAACTGGCTCATGAGCAGGGTCAAACTAAGCCAGCCCCAGTTCCAAGCGCACCGCACTGACATTGAAGCGGTTCGCAGGGTGCGATTTGCCAGGGGAATTTACCCCTTCTGCTACTGATACCCCCCCATGATAAATTTTCAGTCCACGGGGAGGCGGGGAGATACGTTTTATTCCTGCCTCTGCTCCAGCTGTCTGTAACTCTGTTACAGTGGTGGTCTAATCCCAGCAATAACTGTACGACAAACATTTATGACACAAGACCAAAACTTGAGATTTATGTGCTCATACCACAGTCGGATAATTGCGCACCCTTCTTAAAAAATAAAATGCTGGAGATGTTTATCACATTTAGCCCATTTAATTTATTAACTGATGCTAGTAAAGCATGCCTTTCTCACTACCCAATCCAAAAATATGATTATGTTCATTTTTTTGCTCTTTAGAGACCCATTAATCAATACTAAGGAGACTGTTCTTTAACTTATATGCAGGAAATTCTCTCCTTTTGATGATAAGCGCGAATTATTGTTTCTTTATTGATCGTGTAAAGAGAGAGAGGGAGAGAATGTGAAAAGAGCAGCATGCAGCTCTGTCAGTCTACAGTTTGATTTTTGCTTTAAAACAATGAAAAGTCAATAAAATCAGACAGTGTAGAGACATCGAGAAGGGCTCAGAACACTGCGTCATCAGCTTTAGATGCTCCTTCAAATGGGTAGCTCAGTGGAAAAGCAAATCCCCTGTCGTTCTGAGCTGCCGTGCCGAGTCAAACCAAGTAGAGCCGAGGCGAGCTGCGCCGCGCCATGTAATGGAAAAGCCCCCATATAAACTCTAGATCATTTGCAGCAGGAACACAGATGCAAACTTTTCTCAGCAGTGTTTTTTTCACCTCAGTGCAGCATCTTGTTACAACTTTATTTCATGAAAGCATTTGCTTTTTTGTACTTTTAGCCAACGTAATATTTCAGGATAATATCCACTCTATTATTTTAGTATTTTTCACACAATCTAATTTGGTTTGTCCTTAAGATAAACATTTGGTTTCAGCTTTGCCTTTACAAAGACCTAGCAGTCTTCTCACTTTATCATCACCTTCTGCTTTGGCAAGATTTTAAGCTTGACTGTGTTAATGGCCCAATCGAGAAAAGTGAATTAAACAAGTGTCAAGTATCCCAAAAAAGCCTAATGAGCAGATAAAGAGAGGAAATTAAATTCTTGTCATATTTATGCTGTTTTATTCTGTACAATCATTTCTTTTCTTTCTAGAAATTCCACAGTAATGTGATATTAGAGAGCTGTAATAGGTCTGAATGAACATGCTGTCTTTATCGATCTAGCTAAATTTGTTGTGTGCATATTCTCCTCTTTTCCTTTGTTCTCCTGAGCAGCTGGTATCACGGAAAGATCACCAAACAAGAGGCCTACAACCTGCTGATGACGGGTACCATTCCTCTTTGCCTTTCATTCAGCAAAAGTTATTTATCATTTGTGGCTTTCACATGCATAATTTTTTCCAGAAATAAGTAGTGAAAAATCACAGTCCACTTATCAAAAAGGACTGCTGAGCCTGCACTAAAGCCTTCCTCTTGTCTCGTCTCACAGTCGGCCAGGTGTGCAGTTTTCTAGTGCGACCATCAGACAACACACCTGGGGACTACTCCCTCTTTTTTCGTACCAATGAAAATATCCAAAGGTTTAAGATCTCCCCAACCCCCAACAATCAGTACATGATGGGAGGGAGGTACTACAACAGGTAAGTGATGATGGCCCACCTTCAGCTATTGTTAAACTAGAACAACATTGAGACAATGCCATAACAAGTGGAAAAATCTGAAATTGTGGCTGTAGCTAGGGTGTGAAAGGAGGCAATAGTTACTGATGGGCTGTTTGTTTGCTATCACTCTCTCTCTTGCAGTGTTGATGACATTATCGACCATTACAAGAAAGAACAGATCGTCGAGGGCTACAACCTGAAAGAACCAGTTTCAGTGCAGGTGTGTTATAATTTACTCGATTACACTCGAATCTATCTCAGGTGCCGTTTCTAAATTACTGGAAAAAAACAGCATTTCAAGGGTTTGATAAAAGGAAAAGCTTGACAGTGAATTGAAGATAATGTATTGACTCAGACATTTACTTTCTTAAAGATCTAAAACATCCTTGCAATAGATAGAGAGCTGTATTGATTTAAAAACAGCTCATTGTTTTGTTAGCTGGCTCTTTGGATAGAATCAATTTCGCCTTCATGATTGTGTGATTGTTTGATTTTTTTTTTTAAATTTCCTCTCTCTCTCTTGCAGCATCAGGAACAAGTTCTTACTGATACAGTAGATGGGAGAGAAATTTATAACACTATCAGACGGAAAACGAAAGACGCTTTCTACAAAAACATTGTAAAGAAAGGCTACCTCATGTTCAATAAAGGTACATGCTTATTTTTATATCGCCTGGATGTATGCCTTGTGTCAGGATCTACAGCTATACTAGACTCATCTTTTGTTCCTCACAGCTTTAGGCAAAGGCAAACGTTGGAAGAACCTTTATTTCATCCTCGAGGGAAACGATGCCCAGCTCATCTACTTTGAAAGCGAGAAGAGAGCCACCAAACCCAAAGGGCTGATCGACCTAAGTGTGTGCTCTGTGTATGGTGTGCATGACAGTCTGTTTGGCAGGTGAGATATGAAATAGTTCTAAGTGCAATCTGATAGATGTGGAATGAGATGCAGTGATGGATAACTGCCTCAGACACCAAATTAAAGAAATTTCATCTAAATGATGTATCAAAGAGCTCAAAATAATTTAAATTTTGACTTTTTTAGGCCAAACTGTTTCCAGATTGTTGTCCAGCACTTTAGTGAGGAACAGTACATATTCTACTTTGCGGGGGAGTCTCCAGAGCAGGCACAGGTAATGAGATCAAAATGTGATTTCACAATAAGTGTTATTCATTCTGTCTCCAGAAAAACTTACCATGCAGTGACATGTTGGTGTTAAAATGAATAAACACGTCCATGATCAAGCCTTCTGGATGTGATGTGCCTTTTCTTTTTAATTTTCCATTTAACATAAAAGTTAAAACTAAGTGAAGAGTTTGCAAAATCAGAGTTCTTACAGAGACAAAGCCTCTTACAACCAGGCCTTAGAAATATTTTGACATTGTTTTGTTTCTACAGGATTGGATGAAATGCCTTCAAACCTTCTGCAGTAACTTAAGGAAAACCACTCAGCCAACCTCCAACAAGAGGCTCAGACAGGTATGCACAAAATCAGTCTTTATGTGAGTACATGAGGAAGTTAAGAAGTACAGAATCAAATCCAACAAGCTAGTCAGAAGACCACCAATTTGTCAATTCAAATTCAGGGACAGATCAAATTTAGGGCAACTGTGATGAGGTTGCCAGATAATTAGACCTGACACGCCAGATGGATTTGTTTCACACATCCATCTGGAAACCCACTCATAGACAGCGATTGGGAAAGGGCAGAGCATTTGAAAAAAACTCAGAGGGTGATTGGATGAACGTTCTGTCTGTCACATCTTTACGGGCCAATCAGAGCAACAAAACACATGGCGTTGCCGCTACCAAGCTGGGCCCATCCCGTAGGAGTAAACTCCATGCAGAACTGCATAACGCGAACCATGGCAACTGTAGACATGTCAGTACATGACTTTTGTCATTTTTGAAAAGAAAACAACTCACTTCTGTTCTTTGTTTTTCTTTTAACAAAGAAATGTTATCAAGTTCTGTTACAGGTGCATCTCAGAAAAATTAGAATGTCATAAAAAAGTTCAATATTTTTTGTCACTCTTTTCTGAAAGTGAAACCCATATGTTATATAGACTTGTTACACATAGAGTGGAATATTTCAGGCCTTTATTACATAAAATGTTGATGATTATGACTTACAGACAAGAAAACCCAAAATTCAGTGTCTTAAAAAATTAGAATATTACATAGGATCAATTATAAAAAGATGTTTTGAATAGAAATGTCAGGCTTCTGAAAAGTATTTTTTTACATTTCTGTGCCTTCAATACTTGGTTGGGCCTCCTTTTGCATGAATTACTGCATCAGTGCAGTGTGGCATGTAGGCAATCAGCCTGTGGCACTGCTCAGGTGTAATGGAAGCCCAGGTTGCTTTGATAGCAGCCTTCAGGTCATCTGCATTGTTAGGTCTGGTGTCTCTCATCTTCCTCTTGACAATACCCCATAGATTCTCTATGGGGTTCAGGTCAGGCCAGTTTGCTGTCCAGTCAGGCTCAGTAACACCACGGTCGTTGAACCAACTTTTGGTACCTTTGGCAGTGCGGGCAGGTGCCAAGTCCTGCTAGAAAATGAAATCAGCATCATAAAGTTTGTCAGCAGAAGGATGCATGAAGTGCTCTAAAATGTCCTGGTAGATGGCTGCGTTGACTGTGGACTTCAGAAAACACAGTGGACCAACACCAGCAGATGCCATGGCAGCCCAAATCATCACTGACTGTGGAAACTTCACACTAGACTTCAAGCAACGTGGATTCTTTGCCTCTCCACTCTTCTAGGTCCCAGAGTCTGGAGGAAGACACTGAATTTTGGGTTTCTTCTCTGTAAGCCATAATCATCAACATTTCAAGTAATAAAGGCTTGAAATATTTCACTCTATGTGTAACAAGTCTATACAATATATGGGTTTCACTTTCAGAAAATAGTGACAAAAAATATTGAACTTTTTCACAATATTCAAATTTTTTGAGATGCTAATGTGTTCCGCTCCGGCCTGTTAGTGCTGCTTGCTTATGTCACTACTCTGCTGCGCCCGAAAGTACTACCCCTCGACACTAATTGGTCCAGCCACTTTCTAACCGGGCCCAAACGGTTCAGATAGGAGCTTTGCAAGATGGATTCGCCAATGAAAAACACGGAAACTGGCATACCCATCTGCTTTGCAAGATTATAATATCCTAACATTTTCAGTGATTTAGAAAACATAATAATGTGGTCAGGCTCATTTTTGCTTCCTATGACCTTAATTTTCTTGCTCCAAAATCTGTTTTGTTGGAGTAGACATTAAAAAATGTATCAAGTAGAGGTTGCAGTCTCACACAGACCTTCACTTCTGCTTTGCTACTGCTCCGTCTGATCTCTGCCTAGCTGTTCTGTTGTGAGTGTTTGTCCCTGTGCCAAGGAAAGCTAGCTCATATATATGCTTATAATAATATAATAACATTATATTATTATGACTGTCACATGTTTGGTCCATATTTGAAAGTAAAAGAGAGAAGTTGCAGAAATACAGACAAAATAAATGTAAGAATAGGTTGAAGGCTGTGTGTGTTTGTGTATTGAATGTATGAGGTATGGCTATTGAAAATAAGTTGTATTGAACATAAGTATTTTTCAACATCTTTCTCCTTCAATATTCTCCCCTTCTGCATCAAAACACCGCTGCATTCAGGTCTTCCACTGGTCAAAGCAGTGCAGTAGGTCTTTTGCCAGTTTTCTCTTATTATTTTAACTTCTGAGACTTAACATTTTCCTTTAAGCACCGATTTAATCTTGGGTAAAAGTCACATGGTGCTAGATCAGGTGAAAAGGGACAGTGTTCAAGCACTGTGATTTGTTTTTAGGCCAAAAACTGCTTTACTGAGAGCGCAGTGTGAGCTGGCACTTTATCTTCATTAAGAATGAAGCCATTTTTCCACAATTGTCGTCTCTTCTAACTTTTTCTAGCTGTTTTTCTTGAACGTGTTTATAATAAGTGTTAAGTCAAAGTTTCAAGTTAATGCAACTTTCAAGCTAATCATTTTTGAGGCCTTAGAAAAAACACGTGCCTTTCAATCAGTAGTTGGCAGTGAACTAAAGAAGTCACTTATTGGAAACTTCTTGCAGTTGTGCATGAATGCACAACCTATAATATATATCACTGTGTGACTGTGAACCATGTGGTTTTATCCATATAGGCACAGTGTCATTACTTAATAGCCATACTCTGTATATTTATAAATGTGCCTTCATATTCACTGAGAAGTTACTGCCTTGCACCACTTGACCTAACACATTTAGATCTGACACTTTCTGCCTTTTAATCCCTTGAAGTACATATAATTTTCTTTTAAAGGAAATGACTAAGGCGAATTTTGTCAGTGAGTACATGACTTTGGAAAAAAAAAATTCTTGGTCAGAAAGTCTACAGGGCTCTATGCATTTCAAGGAAAACTCAGATTTGAACCATAAAAATCAGGTTTCTCTACCACCAAGGTATTATCAGGAGTTGAATGAATGAATGAATGCTTTATTTCAGTTTAAAAACAAAAATAAAACCACTTTTTACATAATTTATCAGACAGCAACCGAAAAAGGAATAGGCTGAAGCCCAGTGGCTTATTTTTGCCTATCCTGTACCATCATAGGATTAATTGAGTAAATCAGAATACAACATCAGTACTAGCACTTGAGTACTAAATACATGATAGTTTAAATTGGAAATCAAATTAAAATCAAGTTTGTGTAATGATGGAAATTACGATGGAAAGCAAGTGAATATGAAAACAAGTATCTACAGATATTTATTGTCAGTACTCTTCATTTATTTTTATATTTGAATTACCATACCCGAAAGGAGAGACATTAAAAGGGAAGCCTTTATTGCTTTGTTAGGACAATTGTTCATATATGCCTTTTGCCTATTCCTTCCCCCTCTCAGGTGAGCAGCCTCGTGCTGTATGTGGAGGAGGCCCACAAGCTGCCAGTGAAGTACTTCACCAATCCTTACTGTAACATCTATCTGAACAGCGTCCAGGTGGCTAAGACGCACCCAAGGGAGGGGCAGAATCCTGTTTTCACTGAGGAGTTTATCTTTGAGTGAGTTTATCTCATCTGAATTAAAATTTTCCCTCCTTACACTTGTCTTCTTTACTGTCTATTCTTCCCTACTGTGATACCATGTTAGTTTACAAATATCTCAACATCTGTTGTTTCAGTGACTTGTCGAGTGAAATCAACAGATTTGAAATCAGCCTAAGCAACAAAACAAAAAAGAGCAAAGAAAGTGACATATGTAAGTGCATTAAATTTAATAATGGTTGAACTCTTTACTTGAATTCATTCTCCCATCTTTTCCACCATCTCTAACTGTGCTCCTCCTTCTCTCCCTCTCAGTGTTCATGCGGTGCCAGCTGAATCGTCTGCAGAAGGGCCAGATGATAGACGAGTGGTTCCCGCTCAGCTCACACGTGCCTCTGAAGGGCATCGAGCCGGGCTCTTTACGGGTACGAGCCCGGTACTCCATGGAGAAGATCATGCCTGAAGAGGAGTACAGCGAGTTTAAAGAGGTCTGTTCAGCTGAGATAAAGTCCACTGATTGTCAGCTGCTCTTGTGCCAACTTAAAATGATGGTATCATTGTTGTGTGTTTTCTGTAGATGATTCTGCAGAGAGAGTTTCATGTCATCTATGCTCTGGCCAACGTTTGTGGTCAGGACCGCACCTTACTGGCAAGCCTCCTCCTGCGAATCTTCAGACACGAGAAGGCTGAAGCCCCTCTACTCAGGACACTCAACGACAGAGAGATCAACATGGAGGGTAAGAAAACAAGCAATGATAAAAACCTGACAATATGACTCCTGTGAAATCAAAACGTGTAACCTAAACTTTCTTAGTAACAGGAGCTCCATTATTTTTTGGTTTCTTTGTCAACTTGAAATATGTAAAAACTTGTGCTTTTTTGATATGTTAACCTTCTCTACCTGTGCATTCCCTCTAGATGAGGCCACAACATTGTTCAGAGCGACCACGCTGGCCAGCACGCTGATGGAGCAGTACATGAAGGCCACAGCGACACCCTTTGTTCATCACGCTCTCAAAGACACCATCCTCAAGATCATGGAGAGCAAACAGTCCTGTGAGGTAAAAAGACCCTACACACAGCAGCAAAAGTCTCTGAACTATTCACTCTGCTATTATTTGTGGTAGAGCATTGATTTGATTGATCATAACAGTGTTGTCTGCCATGTTAACCCAAAAAAGCCACAATGGTACAGCATCAAGATGACTGAGGTTGAAAGCTGATGTGAGTCTTTGCTGCATTCAATCAATAGATTTGAGTTTATATTAATCCACAGCAAGGGGGCAGTTTGAGGTCAAAGGTCTTGCAGAAGGACAATCCTACATGGAGCTGGTGCAGTGCATCAATAGCCGCCTGATATTAAAAATAAAAGTTCAATTTAAAAAAGGTTCACATACCTGCCAACATCTGTCTGGTGAATACATAGGCTCTCATGTTGGTCTTGACTAACTCTAGTGCAAAGTGAGAATTATCACAAAGCTTTGTTGACTAGAAAGCACAGCAGTGTTCAACACTGCATGCAGCAAATGCTACTGTCACTGCAGATTTTTGGTGAAATATTGCTTTTTGAAATCTCTAATAGCAGTTTCAAAATATCTTTAGGTGTAATCATTTCTTTTTTTTGTACTTTTCCTATCTCTCTATTTTGTCATCTTTGCTCATTTCAAGTTGAACCCTTCCAAACTGGAAAAGAATGAGGATGTAAATCTGAACCTGGCTCATCTCCTCAACATCCTGTCTGAGCTAGTAGAGAAGATCTTCATGGCTGCTGAGATCTTACCACCGTAAGAACAAATATACCTTCACACTAATGCATAATTTTGTTCTGTTATGCACGGCAGTTAAAATTGTGTATAAACTGAAAAATAAAGTCAGCTAGGGCTGCAAGTAGCACTAAAGGTCCCCTTGCATTATTTTGAAATTAAATTGATGCTTGTGGACTTCCAGTAGGAATTTTGGCATGGATCCAAGAGGCTTTTTTCTAGGTGTGGTCATGATGCATATACAGACTTGGGATCATTCACCTAAGTTATGTGAGGGTTGACTGTTTAAATGATTCATTAGGATAAAGCTTTTTTATTTGGCAGAAGGGGGTAAAATGATGAAGTTGATGCATGAATGGATGGAGGATTAATGTGTGATTATCCGTGTGAAGTTTGGTGATGAATGATGAAAGCACTGAAAAGTTATAGAGAAAGAAAGAGGTTATCTACCTTTAGGCTCAGCTCATGGCCCTGCTGTATGGCAAAAACTCATGATTTTGATAACTTTTGATGTCTAACTTATGAATGAGCAGAAAAAAATTGGAGTCAATCCAATGGAATCCTGTGGAGTATTTTGTCAAAATGTGAAGCTTGTCATTGGCTTAAAAATGGCAGAATTTTACCAAAACTTGTTTGTGGTGAGCTTCCTGTTCATTTTAGACTACGACCCCAAGAGACTTTTATTGCTGTGTAATCATATTACATACATGTATCGATTTTCATGTATGTAGCTCAAACCAGTGGGCCAGAAAAAACACTGTTTTCAGGGGCCATTTTTTTATGTACATGCACAAAACCACTAGGATAGTAAATTTTTCACTGGGATTGACATAGCAGTAAACTTTGGTGAGCTTTTGGGGTGTTAAGGCCTCCAGATTAGCAATACTTAAGTCAGAAAATAAAAATAATGCTTACAGTTTCAATAGGATCCTCTCCCTGAGGTTGGTGCTCCAGCACTAAATATCTAATAAACCTTTCTTTCCTGACTTATGCAGGACATTGAGGTTCATCTACGGCTGTCTGCAAAAGTCTGTGCAGCAGAAATGGCCCAACACCACCATGAGGACGAGAGTTGTCAGGTAAACAGACATAAAAAAATCATTGTTGCATACACCTAGACTTTAAAGCTGTTATCACCTGTAATATTTCTGTTTTATGTCCATTAGTGTAATGGTTTTGATTGTTACATGTTGTTCATTGTTTGGTTTGATTCCATGCAACTTACATCATCCATCATTCTTCCAGTGGCTTTGTCTTTCTGAGATTGATCTGTCCTGCCATTCTCAACCCAAGAATGTTTAACATCATAGCTGGTGAGCATCAGATAATCAACAAAGCAAACAAGATCCTTCCCAGTGTTTGCCATGTAACATTAAAAAAAAAAAAAAATTGTTTTTTTTACTGCCGTCTCTTCATGTAGACCCTCCATCCTCAGCAGCAGGCAGGACCCTCACACTAGTGGCTAAGTCTGTTCAGAACCTGGCCAACCTGGTGGAATTTGGTGCTAAGGTACTTGTCAATAATAACATTCAGCAGAAAAACATCACATGAATCATTGCATTAATAGTGTTTGCATTGATGGACTAATTCAACAAATGTTTCTAATCTGCCACAAGGAACCCTACATGGAGGGTGTGAACCCTTTTATCAAAAACAACAAACACAGGATGATCATGTTTCTGGATGAGTTAGGGGTGAGTAGCTTTCTTTGCCTTCTTATAGTATTAAATGAAGTTTGTTGTTCTTTTCCTGTTGGCCTCGACTGAACTCCTACCTGAGCTAAGAAAGGTTTTCACTGTCTTCATAGAATGTCCCTGACCTCCCTGAAGCCACAGAGCACTTTAGGACGGATCTGTCCCGGGACCTGGCTGCACTGCACGAGCTCTGCGCCACACACTCAGACGAGCTCCGGACGCTGAGCAACGAGAGGGGAGCACAGCAGGTCAGAGAGGGATGATATCACAGTGCTGCACTCTCAGGCACAATTTAAGCCAGCCTGGTTAACACTGATCTATTTTGGGTTTTGTGTCTGCAGCATGTGTTGAAAAAGCTGCTGGCCATCACAGAGCTCCTCCAGCAGAAGCAGGCACAGTACGCCATGTCCAACAGCAACAGGTAGTACTGCACTCCTCTTCCTCCTCCTCTCATCATCACATCATCCGTCAAGTCTCCTCCACCAGAGTGCAGCACAGGGGAGACCTAGCATGCTCTACCATCATCATCATGGCAACCCCTCCACTGCCACCACCCTTTATTATGTCCTCCTCCAATAGCCCCGCCCATCCCCACCCTCCTACCATCCTGTCCCGTTCACCACAAGCGAGCTATGCAACAACAGCAGCTGAGTGAAGCAGCCGACGCAGTACTTATAAACAAAGACAAAAAAACTTGCACCAATGACTGACAGCTGTATGCACAGAAAGCGATTCTTTCCCTCAGAAACTGTTTTCAGACTTTGGGTACATTTCATTCCCTTCATCACAAGGGCCAAATATAAAGATTTTAAAATGCTTCTTTGTACCCGAGATGTGTTTTGACAGCACAGGTTGCCAAAGTGTATTCCCCATTTCCTGCTCGATATGAGGAAACTGACATGAAGAAGCTAGTTCTCAGTCCCCCCCTTTTCTTGTAACTGGATTATGAGCGGTTATGCTTTTATACTGTAATTGACTGATTTATTTTAAGGTTGTGAAAATATCCGCAAATAGCTGAAACGAACATTTCTGTCTATTTTGTTCTTTTTTTTCTTTCTTTGTTTTCTAGATTGGAACAAATTCTTTCATAAAAGTATGGTTATTTTATATTAAGAATAAATTCTCTTGCTGGAATCATGAGTATATAAGTGAGACGAGCTGAATTTTTTTTCTCAGACTGTATCAGCTATTTTGATTATTTGGTAAGTCTTTTTTAACTTCTCAATGCCAGGCAAGACACATAATCAGAGAAACCAAGTAAAAACAAAGTGTTTACAGCAGTAATTTTTTGAATAGTACAGACTGTATCAGACATGCATGCACTTATTAAACAGTTTTTTTAAAGTAGCTTATGGAGTCGTTCATTGTTCCCTGACAGAGGTGAAGGGTTTGCACTCAGCATCATGTTGCTTTTTTTGTGGAGAGATGTTTTAAATCTGCAGAAATGATAAGATAGAAAAATGTAGAAAAATATCTTTATTCTTAGAGAACAAAGGCAAATATGAACATTATGTAGAAAAGTAAATGGAGCATGCACACTTGTGCAAAGTTTGACTGTTCAATACTGGAATTCAGGAGAATAAACTTTATTTGAGGCAAAGGATCATATCAGGTCTTCATCAGTCCACTCCTGCAATCAAAGAGCCGGTTTAAGAAGATTTTCCTTTAATTTATACAAACCAAGTACAAAAATGAAGGAAATCAGTGTTGTGGAGATTATTTTTTCATTGTAACAAAGCGTCTTGGCAATAAGTCTTATGCCGCTGGAAAGCCTGTTTATTTCCCTTTTAAATGGTGCCACATCTGTAAGGAACATGCATTTGTGGGATCAGCAGCAGAGCTGAGTATGTGGGTTGCATCCATGAAAAATTTGTCAGATCTTCTCAGCCAATGCCAAACAGCTCATTCTGCCATTGACTCAGGTTTGGTGTTGTATGCTGGACTGGATGATTAAGTCTGAAGAAACAAGACATATTGACAGTTTAACAATCTGTTCTTTTAACAAACAGGAGCCTCAGTAGCGTGCACCCGACACCATCACACTGCCTCCACCAAAAGATGTTACTCGATCAGTGCAGCAGTCAGCATAGCGTTTTCAGCTTCCTCTGTGCCTCTATGATTCTACAATCCAACTGCTGTCGGCAGACTGCATGCTCCTTACAAAGGTGGCACCATTAAAAGGGGACTAAACAGACTTTCCAACACAATAAAATTTGCTGCCAGGAAGCATTGTTACAACAAAGAAATCCTCTACCAACACAAATTTCCTTACTTCTTGTGCTAAGTTTAGATAGTTCATCAGCTTGTTAATACTCAATATTGTCCCACCTCTTCTTCCAAACGTGGTTCTTTTGCTACGTGGCCGTCTTCTTCATATCCTCGCTTTCGTTTGCTGCAATACAAAGTCATTTTACCATGAACAGTTAGTCAGTGCTGCTCAGAGTAGCTTGTGTAAAAATTGTATTATTGAAATGTATCCATAAGCTGTATTTGTTGGTGAACTCTGTCTATGTTCAATGTTTGACCAACCCCTTCACTGAAGTTCATTTTCAACACTCATGTAGATGAACGTAGAATCTTGTTTCCACACCTTCACGGTCTCCACCAGTAGTTTTAGTTTCATCGTTACATTAGTCAAATTCATTTAGACTAGTTCACGCTATGTGTGCTTTTTTATACACTCATGTTGAAATCACTTAAATCCACCTTGGACTCCCTCAGCGTGTTCCTCTCACAGACATGTCCACTTTATCTTACAGGACAGAGTGCACCATCATGTCATTGGCAGCTGCCATCCAGGTAATGTAAGTTTTACAGGTTTCCAGCTGAGAATCAAAGTGTGGTAGTGTGACTACACAGCCAGCCAGCCAAAGTGAGGCCTCGTCCCGTGAGACCTAAGACGAGGCTGTTTGTATTTATAAGCATGTGGCCAAGATACAAGGCAGTTCAAACGCAATACAGCTGTTCTCCATGGGAAACCACTTGCTGCATATTTGAATACTGTCCTTCCAAAGCCCTTCCCAAAACGCTTCAGACACTGTCAGTGTGTTGAACTTATTCAAGTTCAAAGAAGCCTCATCATGTGAGACATTGAAAGAAGATTTCAATGAAGATGGACCTGAGATACCGTCACCTCAAGATGTATCTGGACTTCTGTTACTTTCCTGATATGCCTGCCTTTCCCTCAGAAGTTTGACTGGTCATGATTAGTGGCTGATTATAGAGCAGACCTCCACGATTAGCCTTTTTCTTCCTTGGACTGAAGGATTACAGGGGAGGCAATCCAAAGCATTGAAGTAGCCGTCATCAGGGAATTTAAACTTAGCACCTCTCTCCAAGATGACACAAGCCTTAACTCCCTTTCTACACACCCTGTGCTTGGTATTATGACAAGCTCTTCCTTCATTATAACTTCCACTTGTCTTTGTGTACAAACTTCCTTCCACGCAGCACTGGAACCACTTGTTACTTTTTCTATATGCTGCATTGTTTATTGATACTATAAACCTAGGCTTGTATAGAAGTAAAAAGGTGTTTGTGTATGAACTAGCTGAGCTGAGAGATAAGAGTTTGTAGATTTCTGTATCCTGTCCTGTGCATGTGTTAACCCTGAATGGATCCTTGGGCCTACATATATGCTGCTCTAACCACCAACTTCCTTTAAGTTTCGGGGTGTGAACAGATAAGCTTTCATGCATTTGCAGTCTCTCTCTCCCGCCATCACAGGGTGGCGTTTCTGTACACCTCTGCACCGACTGTTTTCATGTAGATTTCATCCTGAGAAGTCATGCCATGCACAGATTTATCAACTTTTAAGTCATGATCGTAAGGGGTTGGCCTCGCGTGCCTCCTCGTGATTCGTGTCTGAATCTGTGCCTGTCATAACTCCAGAGTTTACCAAACTGTTTACTGTAGATGCACTTAAGATACCACGGACCTCACCGACCTCACCAAGTGTTAACAGACAGCCGGCGACCGATAAAATGAGCCTGAACGTCTCCTCATCAGCAATACCAATATATCAGCTGTGCTACCTGGTATGGATGATGTAGGTAGGAATGTGGCGTGCTGTTGTACTTCCTTTCTGTATTTCATACAGCTGATGATGTGTTCCTTTTTATTTTTCTACCTGATACTGAACCTTGAACCTTTTGCATCTTAGATACGACAACCTGGCTACAATAAAACTGTTACTATGTACAAAAATGGATGGAGTCGCTTATTCAAGGTGATTTAAACTACATCTGTGATTATAAAAATTATAAAAATACACAAACCTGCATCAATGTGCCACATGTTTTTATATCAGAAAATGCTGCAACTTCTAATAAAACTGCAATCAGCTATCTCTGTCTTAATGTAACAACTACTTAAAATGAATTTTATTTGCTTTTTTAATAACAGTGTTTGTACAATAACATGCAGGAGCAGGACACATTGTCTTACTTGCTTGTAGTGAATTCAGCATGAATCCTCTCCAGCTTCTGTTTGTAAGCGTTCACCTCCTCTGGTTTAGGCAGCTCGTACTTCTTCAGGAGGGTTTTCATCCCTACATGAACACAGAAAAGCATCAGTGTTCCTGCAGATGCTTCAATTTTATCTTCTGCTGTTTTCTCTTTGGGTTTGAAAGAGGGTCTTAAAAAGTCTTGGGTGGATTGGGTGGCGCATCGTGTGCGTGGACGGCCCAAGTTCAGGACCAGCCAGTGGCTGCTTTCCCACATGTTCTCCTCTGAATCTGGGCAAAAAAATCCCAGAAATATATCTTTAATAAAAGTTAATTTGGGTTTAAAATCGGGTTAAATTTGGGGGAATAATCTTATTGCGATTTTTTTTCCTTTTGCTGGATTTGTGATTTGTTATGCAATTATGTTTTTTTTTAGTTCCTCATCTTCTGTTAATTTTAACAAACACAAGCAGTACATCATTCTACATTATAACCAACACAATTTAAAATAGATTAAACATAAATATGCCGGCTGGGCTTGTCTGGTAGGACGACATAACATAACACAGTAATTCCCAAAGTGGGGACCATAGTCATGGCAGAGGGGGATGCAGCAAGGCTAAATAAAGTCCATGCAGGATGTTTAGCACTGCCAAAGTAAAGTCAGTGATAACAATGAATCTACACAAGACATCTCAACACCTAAAACAAAGTCAAAAAATTAACGATTCAGATGCCCTTGGCTTCACCTGTGCAACGCTGTGTAATGAAGAGGGCTTGATCCTTCCTGTTGTCACATCCTACTAGTGTGAGATTATTTTTTCTGCTGTTAGCTTCATCAAGACAAAACTGGACTTTCAACATGAGATAAGAGTGGCAGTCTGAATTCAGAAGTTTCTAATTGCCGTGACTTTTCTGTACTTGTTGTCGACAACTTTGGAAATAAATTCTAAAAACCAAGCAAAATTAGTTAGCAAGGGGGGTGACTGAATATACTGTATATATGCATGTACGTGATGAGTGGGGGGGCTTGAAAGTATTTTCATCTGCCAGAGGTGGGACAGACAGAACAAGTTTGGGAACCACTGACATACATGAATCACCCATCTTTGACTACTTTGACCACTGTAGGACACTGATTGCTTTGTTTAACTTACAGCATTGTAGTAGTCATCATGAAAAATAGGGCTGAACAATTTAGAAAAATATTAAACTGATTATTTTGTCTCATATTGTAGATGCAATGTGAACTGCTGAAGGAAATAATCATTTTTATGTCATTCTAACTCTAAATAAGAAAAAAAAATAAGAGTTTTGCAAACTATTCTAGAAATATTGATGCTTCAATGTTTGCATGAAGTGCATTATAAATTACACATTTCAGATAAAAACAATATTGCAGTTTAATCTCAATTTCCCAGCCTTAGCTTGAAATGAGTACAACCCTTAAACACAAAAACAACTCTCAGTGCCTCACTTCAGGCTCCTACAATCTTGACTAAAGGCTCCACAGCACCACCCTGTGGTGTCAATGCAAAGGTACAGTTCACTCACGTCTCATAGAGTCATACATCTTCGACAGAGTCTCTTTGTCCCCTTTCAGTCCCAAACACTCGGTCAGGTAGCTGGGCATGTGAAAAAAGAAACAAAACAAAAATCGCTTCATGACTTATGTAGATTTTCTTCAGTTGATTTTCAATTTCAAGCATTTCATTTTTAATCAGACAGAAAATCTAGCTTGGAGAAGCATGATTTGAGGATGCTCATCCAGAAAGATCCCAAAACCTTTTCAAACATGTACTTTAAATGTACAAAACCTCAGCTAAAGCAAGACTTAAAACACGAATTTAGAACGGAGTATTAGTATTAGTTCAAATTAAGACACTTAACTGACACTTTCACTTGTAATTTGCTGTTTGGGTCTTAAATTGAGAGCACCTGTTTGGTATCGCTAATAAGGAAGGTGCAGAGAAGAATTATAAATACCGTTTGGACTACTTAAACAAAATGAAGTTGTTTACTGTTTCAAGATTACATCAAACTTCTGTTTTAGAAGTTCAGCCCTGCTCCTTGTCTCAAACTGAGCATGTCTAGTGACTCACCTCTCCAAACTGAGCCCAGCTCTTGATGCGCTGTTCAGAATAGCTGTTAGAGCGATCTGAGAAGGAGGAAACAGCAGTCCGGCATCGGTCATTGCTGCCTGTGTTAGAAAGTCATCAGCACTCTTCCTCAGTGACTCTGGATTCTCCAGCGCGGGGTATCTTGTCTGAGGATCGACATTAATGAAAGGTAAATATTAAGTGAGATAAGGCTGATAATACAAAGCTCTAAATGAGCTCAAGAGAAATACAATAAACTCCAAAAAAAGTCCACTTACCTTGAGGTCAATGAGCAGACCCTCCATGGGTCTGTAGGGGTTGTGGACCACCAAATGAAAGTTGAGTTGTTGGATCAACAGGAGTTCATACTCAAGGATCTGCTCCAGAACCCTTTCCTGCCCTGCTGGCGTCTCCTGCAGAAGGTTGCCCACAAACTGGGTGCTGGAAACATTGAACTCATCCACTTTACAGGACAGGTATGCACATGTCAGCCTGAAAATAAAGGTGAGTATCAAATGGGGTTTGTGGAATAGCAGAAATGCATACGCAAAAGTTAATTTACAAAGAATTTAACCATTTTTTTCAGTCATTCCTAAACACCTATGCTTTTAAATCATGCCTAAAGGAATCATCTTCACCAAAGGAATTCCAAGTACTTGTTTCAACATCACTGTAAGACACTAATATATTTAAGCTTGTAAAAATTATTGATTTTTCATAACATTTGTTTTAAAACCATACAGTATCTGATATTTGAGGGATGGTTAATAGGGAAGAGTAACAATATCAAAACTAGTTATTTGTATATCATAAGACAAGAGCTGAGTAGTGGGGTAAATTCTCAGAAAACTGCTGGCAAACTCCTGTACATTGTCTAAACTGTACAAATACAAGAGCAATAATTTGGCAGAAAAATAATACCAATGTGTTTGTGCTATTTTGACAGTGTGCAGAAGCTCTGGTACTGACAGATATGAGCTGAAAAGGTCAATTATCTGTATCAGCAGAAATGAAAAATCCTGCAGATTTTTAAAACTAATTTCAGCTGTGGAAATGCACCTATACTGGACTAACTGAACTATGTCAGCTGAAGTCTTTCTCTTTGTTCATCTTCATTCCTTAAACTTCGAAGTGTGTTTTAGGGCTTAATTTTAAGTGGGTTTTTTTTGTCATCCTCGAGCTTTAAACTGTGTTTTCAGGACTAAAGTTTTAGGTCTGAAATACATATTTAATTAGTGGAATCAATACTGGTGTCAGCTTAAATTAGTACGTAAAAATCTGCATATAGATATAGACAAAAGTCTACCTGCAACTTCTATTTTAGTGGCAGTGGTGTAAGAACTAGTCAAGTTATGTCTGTTTAATTCATATAATACATTTAAAACAACCAGCCTTGACCTAAGAGTAAGAAGGTAAAGCATGGAAGAAGAGTCCATCATACGACATAAATTTTGATCAAAGCTAGTAAACTACAGGAATTTAATAAGCAGATATACTTAGGTTTTTACTAGTATTTTGTCAGTTTAAACATCTGATCATGAAAAACCCCAAACAAGTATGTGGCACAGGTGAACCACAAAGTCATAACAAGCTTATTTATTTTTCCTTTAAACTTGCACATCATTGTTTTAGTTGTACTGACCCATCATTTCGACCTAGATCAATGTTACTCACATGATAATTCTTGGATGGTACTCCATGATGGAGTTGTTCACGTAGAATCTCCTGAAGTACATAATAGCTGTTCCCTTCACAGATAAGAAACACGTGTCTCCGGTTAGTACAGGCACATAAGTCATAATGTTTGATCACACGTGGAAAGACTAGTCGGTTAACAAATACCACAACGGATTTAGGCATCGCAGGCTTGAACGCATTGCAGAAGTCCAGCAGTCTCTTCTCATAGTGCCTGAATAAAACATCCTCCTCATGGCGCTCCAGAAAAGCCACCACCCCGGCCTGATTCACACAAAGAGACGGCAGCAGGTAAAGATAACTGTCGCACACATTTGTTGTCCTATTTAGGAAGCGTACCTAAATATTTCACTACTTGCCTTCCCACTTTCGTGTGTCTTATTACGGAATTTCAGGTTAGCCTTGTGTCTCATTTGCTCGAGTTCATCATCACTCTTAAAAATCCAGTATTTTCTCTGTGAACTGTTGTGAAACATGGCTGCTTCTGGAGGGAAAAATGAGAGAAAATCAGTGAAATTAAGAGCGTAAGGAAAAGAAAAACAACACAAGAAAACATGAGCTAGCCAGGTGCTAGCAGTATGACTGTCTGCGTTAGCATCAGTTTACTCACTTTATGTCAAAATAAGCTAGTCCATTGAACACAGGTGACGCTGACGAGAGCAGTGATGTACTGAAAAAGTTAATACCTCTAGTTGCGTAAAAACAGCCTCTAAAGCCCTGTAAACTCAAAGATACAGGTAAGAAAACTGATCAATAATAAAACTATAACTCGTCGCAACACTTTTGCGTCACGTCGTCTCTTTTTGATGACGCAACATTACCGTAAGTCAGAGAAAGGGGCGCAATAGAAAGGTATTCATTAAAATCGTCTCTCTCGTTCACCTTTTCCCTCTTTCACATGCACAGGCACAAATTGAAAATAATGATTTATTCTTAATTTTATCAACAAGCTCAAAGACTTGCTTGAGAAATTTCAATGTAGTTGCTAGCTTGTAGCAGTGGATATTTTGCTGCAAACATTTAAAATAGCCTTTACATATGAAAATCTAATCAAAATCAAAAGTATGCATATCTGAATACAACCTAGAGAGTTAAGGAGTGTTATATTTGAACCCATAAAGACAAGAAATAGACATGCACAACACCTGCCTGAGTTTGTTTATTTACTAGCCTATTAAAATGTCATACTCAATGTACAATAAGGCCAGTAGGTCTCACAGCTTGTTTGTTGTCATTAGAATAATATTAAAAGGTACACCACCAAAGTTTTTTTTCTCTGTTTCTTATTTGAAGGCGTTTCCACAGTGGAGTCATTTTCGACATTTTCCTATTAGGTTATTTGTTTTTCTCGGTTCCACTGTCTTTGATTTCCCTCAGCTCAGTGACTACCTGGAGGAAACTTCAGAATAAGTGAGCAGCTTCATAATACATCGTGGTCAGAGTCCTAGATTTGGTACACTTTAGATAGAAGAGCATAACAGAAATTGAATCACACAGTGTGTTTAGACGGAGCCACTCAACCCCCACCAGTGTTTCCGTATACCGTAATTTGCATAAACATGAGTAATTTATGAATAATAAATGCCCGTGCATTCAGCAGGAGCCGTTAATTTGCATATCACCGCAGCTAGTTTTATTTCCTTAGTGCCGTGTTATCATGAAGCCCTTCAAGCCGGCATAAACCAGAATCAAAGAAATAACGCTTTAACAGGTATGTACTGAGGACTGTTTTATTATCTTAATCTCTTTCTTTGCACGCGGAATGATATTTTTGAACTTTTATGTGTGAGCTGTGAGTGTGTGAGGCTTGTTAAACGGTGTATACGTTAAATGTGAGTCGGGCTTACATCTACAGTATCCATCGCTCGGGTTTTTGCCATGTAGCTTAAATTGCATAAACATGAAGTGCCGATGCATTATTGATGAGACCAGTGCAACGTTTACTGTATGTGCGCGCGCTGATAGGGCGTGTAATGCTCGCGTGCGTGCGTGCAGCTCAGCGACTGTGTGCGTGTACGTCTGTGTTGTCAGTCTAAGCAAACACCTTTCTGTCTGCTGTTTGGCATAAATCCTCTGTGCTGTGTGGAAGACTTATTTTTGTCTTTATATCTTGCTTTTAAACACTTAAAATCAGACTCTTTTTTTTAATTTAAGTTAGTTTTATTATTTACATTTTGACAGAAATGGCTTTCAGGCATTACAGTGCTATTTACACAGAAAAATGTACGGATGTTTTTTTACACAGGAATAAAGTAAAGATTGCAGTGTGTGTTTTGGTTATCCTTGAGACTAAATGTTGTCTCTATATAATCTGGCAGGCAGTGTTTTATGGGAAATCAGACTTGTGTGATTTGGTGCCTCCTGCAGATCAGCCGAATGATCTCTGAGCCTCCCTGATCAAGTTACTCTCCCCAGTTGGAGTCAAATCTGCACTCCTTCTTGTTATATATCTGCTGCATTTGAAAACCTGAAATTATTGCAATTCATGGACACCGTGTTAGCCAGTGACCGACAGATTGATCCAGTGTGAAGCATCACCTTGGCTGTGCAGCTCTGCAAACTATTCATGATTCTGTGTAAAAGGAAGAAGAATCTAGAGGAGGCTGAGGAGGATTATCCCCACCCTTATGAAGTTACTTTTCTCTATGAAAGGAATTCATTTAGAAATAACCTTGACAACGATGCAAATGATTTCTCTGACCAATGAGCTCTCTTAATCTGCTTCTTTTTTTTTTTTGGCTGTGGCGTTCAATCCCATTTGCTTCACACACCAACAAATATAATTAAATCTGCATTCAGACGCCCATATGTGTGCATATTAATTATTCTGCCCTCAACCCTGCACCCCTCGCCCCATTTGCACCAGGGTTGCCATGACAACCAGGGGTGGCTAAGCTGATGTCAGAGCCTCCTCCAAGGACACTCATGCAGGCGCTGGGTCAGGTGATGTTGCACTGCTGCTGGGCACGGACTAACACCCAAGAACAAAATGGCCGCTCTTTCACTCACCGTGCAGGGTCTGTCTTTGGGTCTTTTAACAAAAAGAGGAAGTGCACCTGCGTGTGCTTGTTTCTGATGATTTGTGTGATACGGATGATGTGGGATCTTGGTGACGCATCACAGAGCTCAGCCGTCAGAGATCACACTTTAGAAATCTTGAGTCTTTTTGTTCCAATGTGTCCATACATCAGTTTCCTCAGGTTGGCATTAGGGTTTTTTCCCCTCTTTTTACCCTCCCCCCTCCTTTCAGACACTCAAAGCTCTCTCTCCCTCTCCCCCTCTCTCTCTCTGTGTCTCTAATTGAGCTTTGTGTCTACCTCCATCTCCATTCAAATCCAGGCTCATTTGCATACTGCCGCCGCACACCGGACAGCTCCCCAGCTGTACAGTACAGCACTAAATGAGGAACACAGACCCACTTTACGTGATGTGAATACTAAACAGGCGGGAGAGTCGTTTTTTTATCCTATTTCCTGAAAATAAAGCTACCTGAGAGAGGAAGAGGTATCAAATCAGAGTGTTCAGACAGAGACAAGCATTACCAGTCTGAAAGGAGATGCTGAGTTTATTATTTTTAATAAAGCAAGACACTGCAGAAGGTATCACATGCAATAATGTGATAGAGAGGAAGCTAGATAAGCAGTGTTAGATGCATGTTACTTTTCAGATGGATTTTTTTTAACACTGCAGGAAATTCAGCACAGAGTCAGCTTTGTAATTTCTCCTGTTTTGCTCAAACATTGCCAGCTTTAATTTGAAGCCAGCTGCCCTTTGGCTTTCCTCTTGCCTCAGTCCTGCTCAGGCCTGATCTTTCCTTCCTCACCAGAGAGAGAGAGAGAGAGAGAGAGAGATTCGCTCAGCATCACTGGATTTTCGGGGACATTTTGCTGAAGTGTGCGTCGACACATGATTATGTTGTATTTCTGATGCACTCCAACCACACTTAACAGAACGTGTTAAGCACATCCTTAATGGGAACCTTAAAAACCCCAAGGCCAATTTTCATTTTGCGAGCATATTGGTAGGGATTTGTGACATTTCAACTCATTTCAGGATTCAATCAAAGCCGTAGCTCCAGGGAGAGCAGAAATGGCACGCTCTTTTTTCTGCAAATCCAACTGTCCTTGGTTTGCTATATGCATACAAGTTCTCCTCTCCACAGTGAGAAATCAGCGAGAACTGAGTGAAATTTAATGATCCATTTAAGTTTACCTTGAAGACAAATGCAGAGTGCAGAAATGTTTCTCTGTTTTCCTCCCCCTCAGATGGAAATGTTTTATTTAGAAAAACAAAGAGCTCGTTTGTAAAGGGTTTCCAAATCAGCGGGGAGTGAAAAACACACACGCACGTGGCACTCCATCACGGTGAGCACCTTAGCTGTGAATGAGATGTAGAGGAGGACAGATAGAGGGATGTTAAAGTGCGGCAGTTCTGCTGAAAATCCAATCCTTCACAGCACGAGGCTCCAACAAGGCCTACAAATGACCCTTTACATCAGCGTGCATGTACTCACCTTTGCAAATAGCTGGCCATTTGGGTGAATGGGAGCAGGTGTAGTGTCCTGCTGCAGTGATGTATGGTCTGTGTGGTGGCACTGCCCCCATTTTTTCCCTCAGAGTGGAGTGGATATTTGCATTTAATATATCCTGTAATTATACAGGCTTTATTTTGTGTTGTGTGATTGCCAGGTAGATGTTTTTCTCTCTTAAATGTGACATTTTGGTGTTATTTCAAGTAGCATCAGAACTGAATTAAACATTCTGGTTCAAATTTCATGATAGAAATAAATACAATGAAACAGTTAAATAGGAATTACATATTCCACAAGAAAAAGTCTCATTTTTGCCCTCATATTTTTATTTTTAAACGGGTGAATGCGCATCAGAGCTACATATTGTGTCTCTGTGTGCATAATCTTCATATTAGCGCAAATTTGCATGCAGCGGGGGGTTTTGCATCTTAATCTAATTAAGAAGAGGATGCCTGAATATAGACGAAGAATTATGAGCTTGCAAATGGGGGAGGGGAACCCTGTTTGATCAAGGCACGTTGCCCAGCAACCCAAGCCATTTATTTGAGACTATGAAAAAAAAAAAAAAAAAGAAAAAAGAAAAAAGCTCTCTAAGATTTAATAATCAGGGTTTCTGCATTAAAATGCAAAGCAGGCTGTCAGGCTGCACCTGAAGGACAGCAAAAATTAGGCAGGCTAATTTCTCTCCTTACAGGTGAATAGCTGACCTTCTGCAGTGAGTGTCTGTCAAAATCAGCACTCAAACGCTGCAAATCAGCTGAAATAAGCTTTTAAAAGCAGCTTGTAAAAAAAAAAGGAAGGGAATAAATTAAAGAAGCATGTGCACGCAGCGTATTTATCTCATTTTATGTTTTTCTTTTTTTTAATTTAATGGAGCAAGTGAAACTTAACACAGTTATGAATTTAATGGGATGTTCATTTCCCATTTTCTGCCTTGTTTATTCCAGAAAATTAAAAAAAGAAATCTTAGAAGACAAAAATAATGGCACAAAAAAATGCCAGAATGTATAGTCTTAATATTTATTTTCCAGTAACACCATTTTGTGTTTTAAAATGCCCATTTGAAATGAGCAACTTCAACAAATGTAACAAAAAAAGACAATTTTATCAGAAATAAAAAAGTTACAAATATCAACCACTAAAAGAAATATTTCCTGATGCTCTGTAATCGAGACCGTGAAAGCTTGGTGTCAGATCCTGCTAATAATCCCTTGCACTCTCCTCTCTTTTGTTTTCCTAATTGCCGCCATCCTTTCTGTCAGAGAGCGTTCTTCTGAGTGCTGCAGGCCCTGCTGGAGAGCTCTGCAGGCTTCCTGTGGACTTCCTGTGGACTTGCACAAAAAGCCCTGTCAGGTGGATGAGCCATTAGTCACCGGTCTGCATTGTCTCGGACAAGTCTGACGTTTAAATTACATGCATATTTTCAAAGCACCCTCTGTGAGCAGCAAATTGCACACGTTTTATCCAGGAAATGTCACACATGCTGGGCTGAACTTCTTACAGAAAACATGTTGATACTAAATGCCTAGCTGAACCTTTGCTCAGTGAAATATTTTTCATAAAACAGACGGCAATTAAAAAAAATCAAGCAAATGAATGAATTGCTGAAGTGGTATGACTTGAATTATTTCTTCGGATTACTTATTTTCCAAGCGAGATGCATAAATGTCATTCTGAGGTCATATCCCACACTTTTTTGATGATGTGATTTTTCTTATCTTTTCTAACTTTTGATTATTATTATCCTTTAAAAGATATAATTATAACAATACTGTGGCTGATCACTTCTCAGTCATTCAAAACAATCCCACCATCAACTGCTCCAGTTTTTATGGCTGAATACATTTTATTCCACTTGAGATTTTTTTCTAAAATACAGTGATTAAATAATGCCCTCTTGTGGTCTTTATGTGAGGCAAATTAAACATACCAGTGAGCTAAAATCTAATTAATTGAATTTAAAAAGAGTGAAAATACATTCTTATGAATGATACGTTGGTCATACACTGATCTGCTTATGTTGAATCCAAATTATGCAAAGGCCTATGTTTTCTCTTTTAATTATATGGCTTTTCTGATTCTTCAAGATTCATTTAGGAGAATTACTCACACGCACATACATAGACAGGCGCAAACACTCAGCGTATTACTCCTTCTACTCACTAGATGGGGTAAGAGCATCAGTTAAAGCCTTTGAAACGGGGCAAATATCCCCTTACTCCCTGGCATGTTCCATTATCTTATCAATATCTTGATAAACATGAACTTTTTGGATTTTCTAGAGATCCAGAGTCATAGTGAGAGTGTATTTTACATCCCAATAGCCACAGATGTGGATGAGTTCAGTATAGAAAGGCGCTGTTTTATGTTGCTTTCCCTCTTGGATGGTTATTCTTGCATGGCTGAGGTGAAATCAATATTTATAATAGTACAAAAATACAGAGAAATGTCATAAGCATGTTTTATGTCTGTGTGCTGAATTGTATTGCTGTTTTTGTTTGATCATTCTGGAGCTGATACTGCAGCATCACAAACCTGCAAAGTTTTTTTTACATCTTGTGTTTGATAAAAAAAAAAAAAACACACACACTCACAGAAAAAGCAGATTTCCCTACAGCACTGTGAATTTGGCAGCTATTTGAATATTAATTTTAGTCTCAGTCTGTAGATCAAATGCGTTTTAGTTTTAGTCACATTTTAGTATTTTCTACCCTTATTGTTTTAGTCAACAAAAACTCAAAAACATTTCAGTCTAGTTTTAGTCCATAAAAAGTCCTCACATTTTAATCTAAACTTTTAGTCCAAGCATTTATTCTCTTGTCTGAATCTGGACTAAATCATGTTAGTGTGTTCTATGCGCTCTGCCAAACCTGGGTCCCTGCTTTCTACAGCTGAGAGGCAGAAGAGCTACAGATGCATTCATTTTGTTGATCAAAACTATGACTAAAGATGTTCATCTACCGCCTTTTTTCCATGAGAAATAAGAGACTAAGACTCACCATGAATAGATCTTTGATGAATAAAACTGATTAAAAGTAAGTATAAATTTCATCAAGATGACTAAAACTAGACTAAAATGTAATTTAGTTTTTGTCCGAAATTCAAAATCTCTGATATTTCTCCACTGTCATTAAATTTGTCAAAATACAGTCCATCTGTATCTACTGTGCCTTTCAGCTGTAGAAAGCAGGGATCCAGGTTTGGCAGTGTGCACAGAACACACGACCATGATTTGGTACCAGAATCAGGTAAGAGAATAAATGCTTGGTAAGAGTGTAAATGTTTTTGAGTTTTCATCTACTAAAACTAGACTAAAATTATAGGAGCAGAATAACAGAAATGTGACTAAAACTTAAAGGCATTTATTCAAAAGACTGAAATTAAAAATAGCTTTCAAATTAACACTGATGAAAACTACTTCTAGACAGTTTTAGTCTTTAAAGATCTCTTTTTGGTTAGTTTTAGTCTTTCTCATTGAAAAAGGCTGTCGACAAACATTTTTAGTCATAGTTTTAGTCGTTGAAATTAACACTGCCCAACTGGACAATCTCTTCGGTTCTATTTTAGATTTTACCTCATTTCCAATTCATCAAGCCTCTCAAATATGATCTCTGTGATTCCATAAGGTTCTCCTTTCTGTCCTTTCCCAGCAGCCTCTTTGCTTCCTACATTCATTTGAGCGCAGCATATCATTAGCTCATGCTTGTGTTATGGCGTGCTGTTGTTGGTCCCGACCCGGCTCCTCAGTGACTCTGAATTGTCCTGGGAATGAGACGGGCAGAGCTTAACCAGCAGCACTGTGAGGCTCTGTGGAGATGACAAGTAGCTCCTTGATTAACCCATGGGCTGGTTGAGCGGACACACTGTGTTCTTTATTCATTCCCCTTGTCCTTTTCTTTCAGAAAGAGACCCAATAGGGCCCAGCAGGTGAATGTAAAGAAACGCGAGAGGACTCCCCTCCGATCGGCCCTTTCAGACCGGCACAATGGGCCGGCCCACCTCTTGTACAGCTGCATTAAAACCCTGATTAAAGTTCTTCCTGTTAGCGATTGATTGAGGATGCGGAGCTAAAACCAACAAAAACCCGCACTGCTGAGGCCTGATAATGACCGGGCCCCACCTACAAAGAGCAGGCTCAGAATGATTAGTGGGCTTTTGTTTTCTTAGGAGGTGTGTTAGTGAGTGAGTGTGTTTAAGAGAAAGAGAAGTGAGGGAGGAGAAGTTGTTTAAGCAAACCCGGAGGTCTTCAGACAGATAGCTCTAATTAATCGACGAGGCTCTCAGGATAAAAAGGAAAACAACAAAAAATCCTTTCTTTTTTCTGTCTTCTATTTCAGTTTGAATGAAAGCGTTTGTGTGCCTGTGCAAATGCATGTATGTGTGCTGCATGGCAATGGCCTAAAATTTAAAAAATGTGAAAAAAACTCAAAGTCTGCAGCCAGTATCAAATCATAAGATTGAATAATCAGCTTTATGCAAACTTAGGATTTGTGTACTCTCTTTCCTTTTATAAAAAGGGGAAAACAAAAAAAAAAAAGGCACATTCATTGATTCAAATAGGCATTTTTACAAGAAGTCTGTGTTTTATTGTACTTGGAGCTCTTTAAACATCAATAATAATGTAGTTCATATCAGAAGAAAAATCCCATATAGGCTGGAGGTGTGTTTAAACTTTCTCATGCTTATCATAATCACATTTTAAAGTGTGGATTTTTTTAAACGCTGCCGTCATTGTTATGTAAACAGCCTTTTTTGCATGTTAATCCTTTTATATGGGAACGTTAGGGAGACGCATGACGACATGGGAAATGATTTGTGGAGAAGACGCTGAGAAGACTTTAACAATGTGAGAGTGTGTGTGTCTAGAGAGAGAAAAAGAGAGAGAGACTGGCTCTTCAAGAATCCATAAATATTGCATTTCTTTGTTTGACGGATGTGTGACACATTTTCATGTTTCCTCAACAAATTCCACTGTCATACTCATCCTTTTGTCAGTCATCTTCCAAACAGCACATCCTGACAATTATCCCAGAGAAACTCCTGATCAAAACGCGCCTGATTCTGTCTGCTGAACGCTCGCCTCCATCTCACACACACTCATTCTGCATCACTCTTCCTCCTCTCGCTCAGTCTTTATTTGATTCTAGCTCTGTGGATGCTGCACTGCTCATCAGTTCAAATGCAAAAAAAAATTACATTTACAAAGTGTTTGTGTCATCTGGATTTCACACGTTTTGTAATGTGTGTTTGTAGATGCATGGCGTGGTTTATTATAGTGTTGCTGCAGAGTGATTGTCGCCTGCTTGTGTTATAATGAAGCAGCTAATTCCCGGTTTGAACAGAGGAGGGCATTGTGCATTAATGTGTGGCATTCTTAATGATAGACTTGTCAGCAAAATGATGCTAAAAATAACTGAAAAAGCCTCATTAAAAATATATAATCACTATTTTTTACTTGCTTTACCTTTTCAGGAATAACCTTCTGGTTCAAATTTAACTAAATGGTTACTCTTGTGCTTTAATTTAGAAATGTATTGAGCTAAAGCGACACGTTTTAATTAAAGCTATCATGATTAATCACAATTAATTATGGTCCGCAGTTTGTGCATGAATTTTTCTCCGATTTCTTTTTTTGGATAGGCCACTGAAGAGTCTCCCTGCAGCCACAGTGGTTTAAAACACATCCACCACTGTGCCTTAATGTCTCATTTCACATAGAAAATAAATAGATAAATAATTAAAACTCACAAACAGCTCATTTAACAAGTCAAAAGTAGGGCTGTCAAAAGATAACCATTTTTAATTGCAATTAATCCCTAAATATCTGCATTTAACTGTGATTAATCATACCCTTTTTAATTTATTCTAAAATACCACTAGTTTTCATTTAAAACCATTTTATATTATTTCAGGATTTTTCTATCCTCTTAAACTAAAGGACATTAACAGTTTAGATGCAGACCTGCTTAATAGGTAGATTGATGGCTTGAACATGAATTTAGCCCCAGGAAAAAGAACTTGCTGTGGATTAAAAGGGAAATAAGTGAACTGTAAAAAGGTAACTGTTTGAAAACACACAGTTCAGGTGACTTCTGACTTTTCCACTGAGCTTTCTGTGAGTTTTTAAAGTGAAATGAAGGATAAAGGAGTGGTGGTAGACTTATTTTACATCACTGCGGCTGCAGGAGGACGCTGCAGTGGCTTAACCAAAGTTTGTTGAAAGGGACCAAAAAAACATTTGATTAATCGCGAATTTAAAAAAATAGTGCACTAATTGCAGATCATATTAAATGTTATTCATCTGAGCAGCCTTTGTCATGAGTCACCTGCACACGGTGTTTTTACCGTCCCCTTATTTCCTTTTTCAGTCCACAAGTTCCTTTTTAGTTGTTAAGATTAGGGATGCACAATATTGGATTTTTGCAGATATCCAATATGCCAATATTTAAAAATAATTTTTAGCAGATACCGATACTGATATTTATATGTTGTTCAGACTTCAGTCCTTAAAACACTTAAACTCTCCTTAAAGTGTAAGGAATGATGATGAATACAGAAAGACTTCAGCCGATGCAGGTCTGTTGGTCCAGCCTAAAACTCTACTGATCTTTGTGTTCCTTTGACTAACATTTATATGATATAGGTTGACTTATAGACAAAATATCGGCTTTAAATATCAGCAGAATTTTTCATATCTGCTGATGCGATAATTCACTTTTTTAGCTAAAATCTGCTGATACCGATATCATGGTGATGATATTGTGCATTCCTAGCTTAGATCATGCCATAATCTCTATAAAGGCAGGTCCGTTTCCCAACAGTAAGTCAGTTATACCCTCAGATAAAGACAGAAGACTTGAGAACAGTTTAGAAAGCAAAAATACAGAATATTAAAATACAGTAAAAAAGCATGCAATTAATCATGATAAAAAATGGTGCACTGATTCTAGATCATAGTAAATGGTGATTATTGCAATTAATCTTTATAGCCCTTGTCACAAGTCATCTGCACAAACACTTATATTTTTACTGCCCCGAATTTCTTTTTTTGATCCATGACGAGTTCCTTTTTCGGTGGTCAAAATCATGCCACAATAGTTATAGCCTTAGTTTAAGACAGTTAAAAAATGTCACAGCAACAGTTTTAAGTGCTTAATAGTGGAATTTAAAACGCTATAAAAAGGAAACCTTTAACTACAGTAATTCTGAGATTAATCACTGTTAAAAAATGTATAATAAGATGACCCTAATTGTGATGTCAAGTTGCTTGTTTTTATTTTTGGTTTGTATGTAATTTCAGGTTTCTTATTTTTTAAAAACATTTTGTATGGAATAAAGCATGTGATTAATCACGATTAAAAATGTGTGCACTAATTATAGATCATAGTTTATCTTGATGAATCCAATTTATCTTTACAGCCCTAGTCAAAAGTGATCTGCACATGGTGTTTTTACTGTCCCTTTATTTCCTTTTCAATCCATGACAAAATCCTTTTTCCGTGGTTAAGATGATGTCATAATCTCTTTAACAGCAGCTCTGGGTCCAAACACTAAGTTAGCTATACTTTAGGTTTAAGACAATTGGGAAAGACACAAGAACTGTTTTAAATGCAGAACAGTGGAATTTTCAAATGTAATAAAGAAGATGTGATTAATCTGGATTTAAAAAAATTAGTGAACTAATTAATCGTGATTAATCTTGACAGCTCTGGTCAAATGTCATCTGCACACTGTGATTTCAAACACTTACCTTTTCACTGTCCTTTTGTTTCCTTTTCAATCCATGACAAGTTCTTTTTTCCGTGGTTACAATCATGCCACAATCTGTGTAAAGGCAGGTCTGTATCTGAGCAGAAGGCAGTTATACCCTTAGTTTAAGACAGTAGAAAAATGACACAAGAACAATTTTAAATGTGAAATGTTGAAATCTAAAATACGATGAAAAGGATGGGATTTATCGTGATTAACTAAAGAAATTCTGAGATTAATCACAACTTTAAGATGTAATCTTTTGACAGCTCTAATTATAACGTAAAGTTTCTTGTTTTTATTTTGGATTTGGATTTTACTTAATGTGTTGTATTATTTTTTCCGCATTTTTGTGTGAAGTTAATCTGTAGAAAATGGATTTACCCACTTTTAGCAGAAGAAAAGTCTTCAAATCCAGTCAATGCTGGGGTGTTTGAACAGAAGCAGAGAGAAAAATAGAGACAGACAGGTGGAGGACGGCACTGAGGAGGCCCTCAGGCTACAGAGAGGGTCTTGGCCAGATTGGCTCTAAGGCTCCACAACAACCATCCTCACATCCCACACATTTATCAAGATAGGGTTAGCGTACCACACTGCGCCCTCACGCACGCACACACACCCGTTCAGACATCCGCCCACGCCCCACTGTAAGCCTCATAGCCTTTTTAACTTCTCCTCTGTGCACCTCTTCCTCCCACTCTGCTGTTATTAGCCTCAGACAATCAGACTACCTGACTCCACTTCGCGGCGTGTGTGTGAGTCACAGCGACCTGCAGACTCGCTTGTTTCAAGAGCGTAATCGTTAGATGTGTAATAAAGCTGCTGCAGAATCAAAGAAAAGACACAAGAAATATGAGTATGAAATAAAATGTCAAAGAAATGATTAGTGATTCTGTTGGCATCCAGCGGTAAAAAAAATCATCAATGTGTTTGAAAATCAAACAGTGCAGCGGTGTAAAATCACATAGTGTTCTGCCTTTATTCTTGTAACTTTAAGGCTTTGCAGCTCAGCCTAAGCCCTCTATTTTATTTCATATATGGTCAGGGAGTCTTATTTAGTCTTACATGATGCAAGAGAGGCCTCAGGCGCAGGAAGAAAGAAAATTCAACTTTTGACAAGAGATTCTGTCTCTCTTTCATTTGCACCTTGTACATCTCTTTGCTCTTTGGAGCCCTTTATGTTTATAGAGATGGACATTAAGTGTACCTGGCAGGCAGCGAGTGGGATAAGAGCAGAGGTCTGTTGATAAATCCTGCTCGGATCGTAGTCCGACTCAACAATGTCTACAACAAGCCCTGGGAGTGTAAAGCTTTGAAATAGTGTTTCTGGGTACTAGTGCTGTTCTGTATTCACTCTGCTGATTTATTTAAGGAGGGACACAGCAATGCTCCCTGCTTACAAGCCTGCTTTTTATGTGAGTATGTGTAGTGGGTCAAAAGTGAGGGGGCGTATGATGGGTGACAAATAATAATGAGCTGTCCATTTTTGTCTCAATTGTAAGATTAAGAGATGGACTATCATGCTAAAGTAAAAGTATAGTTACAGTTGAAGCACTGGTCTATAAATTTACTCAAGTAAAAAGGAATTCAGTCATTCTGTACCCAACTTACTGAGTACTGGGTAGCTGCTGTTGCAGTGCCACCTGGGGGGGTTAAACAGTAAACTATTATCTTTTCTTCATGTGCAATAACAGCACCTTTATACACACCTTTATAATAAAGCAGAATGCAACAGCTGTTTGTATGATTTAATGTGGAATCATTCTTCTCTCGCTGTACACTACCAACCATCATGAGTAGCCAAAGTCAAGTGTCCAGTTTTATGCCACTGGCAGGAAGCTTTGGATCTAACAATTGATGCTTTTTAAATTGTAGTAAGTACAATTAGCCCCACAAAATATGAAAAAAGTACAAGTACACCAGAAAGCTCAGTTACAGTTAGAGGATGTTTCAGTAATTTGGAGTCCCCAGGGTAAGACCAGTATGAGACCCCACCCAGTAAAAATCTATTGCTACTGATACCTGATTGATACGGCCACAATAATACAAGTCTGACACAGAATATTTTGCAACGTTTTTCTAAATTGTCCAAAAACATTGGCAATATTTCCACATTTTAAGGATGTCTTTCAAAATGATGGACCATTCTTAATATTAGTGTTTTATGGTATCAAAAAGTAGAGAAACTTTGTGACCTTCAGTCATATTTTCAAACAAACGAGAGAGACATCTGTCTGAATAGCCAAAAACAATAAGTGATGAACAAGGCAAATATGTTGGTAACATTTGGAAAAAGTGATGGGAAGCTAGGGCTTCCAAATATAGCAAATGCACATGCATAATTTAGATTAGCATTTTCTGGCATTCAAAAATTTTAACCCTGCCTAGTATCTACCTCGAAAAGATATAGATTTTTCTTAGAAACATGAATTTCAACATGAATACATAAATTTCCCAGCTCTACCTATTATGACCACATCTTGGTCCCAGGCAATTGCCTATCCATGCCTGAAAGAACTGCCCATGGTTACAATAATTTAAGTAAATGTGGTTAATTACTTTCCACCCCTGGTTAATACGAGATATTGCTATAAAAAATGAGACTAATACAGTAATACAATTTAATTGCTGATAAACATTTTTAAGTGTCTTTCTCCTTCTGCATCAACACTTCTGCATTCAGGTCGTCCACTGATCAAAGCAGTGCAGTGGGTCTTCTTTGGACAGTTGTCTTAGAACCTCTCTTTTTTTCTTGACTTCAGACATGGACTCAAAACATGTACCTTGGAGCACAGATTTGATCCTAGGGAAAAGGAAAGAGTATCACGGTGCTAGATCAGGTGAATATGGAATGGGGATCAAGCGCTGTGATTTGTTTTTGGGACAGAAACTGCTTTACCAAGAGCCCCATGTGATGAAGTATGAAACCATTTTTCCACAATTGTGGTCTCTTTCTTCAGACTTTTTCTTTTAGTTTTTCTAGGGCCTTTTTGTAGTAGTGTTGATTCACCGTTGACACTTCTGGAACCCACTCCTCCAAAATTATACCCTTAATGTAAACAATCAACATGGCCTTGAATTTAGACCTGCTTTCTCACACTTCCTTCATCCTTGGTGGCGATGGTGTTTTCAGTGCATTGACTGCTGTTTTGTCTCAGAATAACAGAACAACGTTGGCATACACTGTTCAAATTTTCAAGCAAAATTTGCTGAACTGTCTCCTTATCTATGGAAACTATTTCTACTATCTATTCTACTATCTATTCTATTCTACTATCTTTCTACTATCTACTGTTGATCAATTTGTTCTTGGACATCCTCTCTGCCTTCACAAAATCTTTTGTGCCATTCAAATACATGTGCACATGACATGCAGTGCTCCACATTCACCTCAGTTAATGTACGGAAAGATTCAGCTCCTATTTTGTTTAATTTCACCAAAAATTAATGTTGTAATGGCAAAAACAGGTGAACTTCAATCAGTATCTTGCGGTGAGCTAAAGACGTCACTTTTTGGAAACTTACAGCAGTTATGCATGAACACCCAATCTTTAATGAAGTGCAGTCTCATTATTTAATAGCCATGCCTTCTATCTGCCTTGTTCAGGAAAATGAAATCATCTGTTTCATCTCTATTTTAGTTGGGAAAATATGGCATATTTTCATTTATCACATTTTAGTTTTTCCATTTTGATACAAACTCAAAAATCAGTGCTGATGAAGCTGCTTGCAAAACACTCTGTTGGTGTATTTCTACATCCACAAAGACTGGCAGTCTCGACACAACCCCTGTCCTCATCTCTGACCCCCCCAGCCTCGTCTTTGCCCCCACCAACCCACCCTCGACAAACCCAGGGTTCCTCGGCGGCACAAACAGCAGCACGTTGTCACACACTCCACCCTCGGTGTCAGCACCGGGTCATGGAGGCCGACGCCGGGCTGTGCGCAGCATCAAACACACATGTCAGAGTGAAGGGCTGCCAGATTGTCAGCAACTCTTCTCATCCAACCCTAAAAATATCTCCAACACTCCGCCCCTTCTTTTTCACACACATACACTCACACTGGCTCAATTTCCTGATCTGTCTGACCCCGTTGGATGTGGATCAGTGCAGAGGAACTGACAACCCAGACTTCTGGCATGCCAACAAGTCTGGTGTCGATGAAGTGATGCTTTGAATTAAAAGTATGTTTGACGCTTAAGAGGAGCTAACTTGATTTGGCTGGCTAACGTGATTTGAGTGGGCTCAGACGGAGATAAAGTGCCATGGTGTGTGGAGAGAAATGGATCTCTGCCAGCCCGATCTGCTTATTCAGTTGATAATGGAAGCAAATGCAGCTAAATGAACCCTGAGGTTCAGGCACGAAGCTAATCTGAAATGCTAACAGTTGCCCTTGCATTGATGCTATTCTTGGTTTTATCGCTATGGTTATCTAATAGCAGTTTGCTGAAAGTATTTAGTGCGGGGATCATTCATAAGCTCTCATTTGCATCAGTAAAAAGAAGGGCAGTGAATAATCCAAATGAGAGTGTGTGTAGGTGTTTTCTAGGTTTGTATTTTTGCTCCCAGTGGAATTTAACAGTAACCCTGTTGACATAGTTGTTCAGCGCTGGTTGTATTCACTGTTAAAATGGTGTTTGTCACCCATGAGGAGGCTAATTCTGTTGCAAAGAAAGCCTTTGATGAGAGAGGCTGAGCTTATGGGCTGTTTTCAGAGGTGAGAGGGTGTTAGAGATGGTGAGACACAAAGTGGAGAAGTGTTGATTGGATGGAGAAGGGTGAATCTCGAGATCAGGGAGAAAAATTTGACTGTTTGAATGCCCATTAGTAACCAGCAACGTGTGTTTCTCTCCCTTACATTTTCTCTGCAGCATTGCTGTTTATGTTGGTTAATTCAGCGTTTTTTGCATTGTATGTAAAGAAATGGAGGTACAGTTGCCCCTTCTCTTCAACCCCCATCCTCAAAGAGCATTAATCAGTGGCTCTCAAAGAGACGGTCTCTCTGAGGAGCAGTCGCTCACCACAGAATGACGAGAGACACATGAAAGCTAGCAAAGGGGGGGTTGGAGATAAGGCATAGTGAACCATCCTGCACCAAGGAGGAGAGGATTTCCCCTCTCATTAAAGATCAACAGCTCGGCTCTCCTAACGAGAACTCCCTCTTGAAAGCAAACAAACAAACACTCGGAGGGAACCATAAAGTGGCGAAGAGGCTTTTCTGCTATTGATGATATTGCTTTCTGTCAACTCTGTACCTCAAATAAACTCAATGGTGTCGTCAGCCAGTTGTGCAGTGGCTCTACCTCCTAGATGTCAGGTCACAGGTGGTCCGAGACCAAAGCTCTGCCCCTTGCAGAAATGCCTTCATGATCTCCAAGCGTGAGGACCAGCCCCTGCTGGGCCTCTAATCCGGTCTCAAAGAAGCAGGAAGATGGCTCCTCTGCTCTCTCTCTGGCCTTTGGGTCCTCCAACACCTCCCTGTATATGAGGGGATTAGCAAAGCAGGCCCGGAGCACCCCCCGCTGTCTCAGTAAGGAGCTGACCCTGCAGCCCTTGTGGCCAGGTGGAGCTCCAGGATGGATGGATACTCAGGACTAAATGAGGACTCCTGATGGGCGCCAGGTAAGACAGGTCACGAGGGGTTGGCGAACCCCCGCGGTCGGACACAAAAAGATTCAGAGGATCACCTGCCGCTCGCTAGATCAAATGCTGCCTTAAATAGGGGGCTCCTCTCTTGTCAAATCTCTCTCCATGAATACTCAGCGAGGCCAGAACCTGCTCGACAGCCTCCTGTAGACCTGAGACCCTGTTGACAGCTAACGCCTCCTGTACTCCAGCCCAGGTCCCCCCTCGCAGTAGCCATCAAGCTCTTAATTCCTCCTCTCAGCCCATCACTAAGTACTGTGTGCATAATGGACCTATAATCAACCTCTGGCCAATGGAGCCTTTTCTCTCAGCGTGTCTGCACTCATGTCGAGCTCGCATGTCGAGTTGCAATGAGATGCTAATTAGACTTCATATCTACGGGGCTAATCTGTGTGTTCACATTCAGGTGCTTTTAATCCACTCCATAGCTGAGCGGCGTGCTAATTTGCAGGTAGTATTTCCATAGTGGCAGAGGGAAAAGGCTGGAATTATCTTATGAAATATTAGGATGAAGACATCTTTGAAGGTAGCTGCTCTGGCTGTAATTTCTAAGTTCTAGGTACAGTGCGGCTGTAAGGTTAATGGTCAGATCCTGTTCTCGCCACCAAATAACCTCATCAAACTGCACCGCATGACAGGGTAAGTGAGGGGTGTGGCGGCCTAGGTACCCGACACAATGGCCCCTGTCAGTCAGCCTCATTCCTGGGAGGTTGAAGAGGTGCGAGGGGAGGGTGGCAGCCACAGGCCATTGGGTCCCCGCGATTGGCCTTAATCCGCCAGCTAATAAGTTCAGAGAGGGGCCATATGCTGCAGTGCAATGTGCAGGGAGGGGAGTGTTGCCTCATGTTACTTACACCAGGCCGGCGCTTTCTCAGGTACCGCCCTCCCACGGTCTGTTCCTTTGTACTGGGGGATCAGCCCTCTCCACGCTGTGAATGGTCCGAATTGATTAAACCCCACCGTATAATTGTCAGCAAATCCCAGCGAATCATTTCCCATCCATTTGAAAAGTACAATGTGCATTTCTCTCTTTCTCCTCACCTCCCTTTTTCTTCCCCCTCACCATCGCCACCCCTCAATGCCCTGCCCCTCCTGTTTCTCCTACTTTTCCTGTTTTTTTCTAGGTTTCAGGTTTGTCCCTGCATGCCACTCTCTCTCCCCCTGCATGAGCGAGAAAGCAGAGGCAGGAGGAGGAAGAGGATAAGAGGAGGAGAAGGAAGAGGGGAGGAGGAGGCATAGGGTTTGCTTGGCTGGACACTTGGCCGTAGATGAAAGTGGGCAAAACAGAGACTTGTTTTTAATCTGTGGCCCAGGCCGGAGAGCTGGGGAGCTGATCTGAGCTGGTACCTGCCTGGGCACTGTGAGGGCGGAGTCTGGTCGCTGCAGCAGGTCGACAACAGGAAGTCAGGGTCTGAAGGAGGCAGGAGAAGTGGAACAGTAGTTATAATACTTTTTGTTCTGTAGTATTTTTCAGTTTTTCCTCACACAACTAATGAAAAAGAGAGTTTTTTTCAGTAAGTGTCCTTGAAAAGTAACTTATGTTAAGTATTAAAATGGCATATCCAGAGTAGCTAAAAGGAAGTTAGTAGACGTAAAGAAAGAGGTGCATAAGAAGGAGGTTAAATGGGTCAACCAAACATTTTTGACACTAGAACAAAGATCCCCTTACTATGAGAAAGTAACTTTAACCCTTGTATAATTTTGATATTATTTATCCATCGATAATACTCAGTATAACTTGTCTTTTTTGTGACTCCATAAATATTCAGCCTCTTCAAAAGGAAAATGACTAACTGGTCCTAGTAATCTCACAATTAGTGAAATAGGGATCATCTGAGTGCAGTGACTGTGCCTTAAGTGATTATAATATAAAGACACCTGTGTCTATAAGGTCCAGTCACTGGTTAATGAGTATTCCTGGCCACCATTACATCATGAAGACAAAGGAACACTCAAAGCATCTTAGAGAAAAGGTTACTGAAGAGTACAGGTCAGATACAAAATAATTTCCAAGGCAATGAACATACCCAGAGTTAACTTATTAAACCCATCATCAAGAAATGTAAGGAACATAGCACATGTGTAAATCTACCTGGATCAGGCTATCCTCACAAACTGACTGTGCAAGAACGGAAGAGGACACTGAAATATCTATGAGTACTCTGAAGAAGTTAAAAGCTTCAGCAGCTGAGATGGAAGAGGCTCTGCATTCAACACTTGCTGCTTGGGTTCTTCATCAGTCCTAAACCAAAGAAGCTATGTTTGGTGGACAACACTGCACATCACCAAAAACACACCATCCCCACTGTGAAGCACGGTGGTGGCAGCATCATGCTGTGGGAATGCTTTTAGGCAGCTGGCCCTGAAAGGCTTGTAAAGGTAGAGGTAAAATGGATGCAGCAAAATCCTGCAGGACAATCTTTTTCCAGCAAGAAAAAGACCCAAAGCATACAGCAAAAGTTTTACATAAATGGTTGAAAATCAAGATGAATGTTATGAAGTGGCCGAGTCAAAGCCTGGACTGAAAAGGACCAATCCCTCTGCAACCTGTCAGAGCTTAGGCAGTTTTGCAAAAAAAGAATGGAGTAAAATTACAGTGTCCAGGGGCACGCCAGTAGTCAAGTGGTTAAGGCACGCGCCATGTACGCGGGCGGTGTGGGTTCAAGTCCGGTCTGTGGCACCATTTCCCTCATGTCTCTCCACGCGCTCTTCCCTGATTCTGAATCTATCCACTGTCCTCCTCTATCTAATAAAGGCACGAAAAGGCCCGAAAATAAATCTTTAAAAAAAAGAAAAAAAAATGATATTGTTCAGATGCAAGCATGATTGAGACCTATCCACATGGTCTCAGTGCTGTTATTGCAGCTAAATGTGCATCTATTAATTACTGACTTGAAGGGAGTGAATATTTATGCAGTCACTTATTTTACATTACATTTTTTATTCAATTGAAATTACTTTGTGGAAAGATAAAGTTTCTCTCTGTCAGGGCAGCCACAGACAATCCATACTGTGCTCAAGCACACTCAAGCCCAAAGTCCAGCTAGTTTGACCAGTGTGAGTGCTCGGCTCAGGCACAATACACTCTCTTTGCCCTGGCACAGATTAAAGAGGTGGGCATCAGCACTGTACAATTACTCATGCGCACACACAAGCCATGGTGCAACATGCATGACATGTAATCGATATGCCCATTCTTCTTGACAATTATTCTAAACAATTGTATTGTTCCACAGCCTGGATGACGCATCCATAGCCAGGTCTGGTTGGGCTTGGAGCACTGTAAGAGCAGGCTAGAGTAAGTGCAACATCAGAGGGAGACTGCTTGGCTGGAGTTTGGATGCATGTCTTTGCACCTCACCAGTAAGGATGCTGAGATTTATATGAAAGTTGTAGTTTTCTTTCCTCTGTATTACTCTGTCATTGCGTGTGTTCATTGCATCAAGTCACTGATTCACATAGATAGTCACAATCACAGGCGCAGAAGCCAAATTTTTTTGGGTTAATTTGTGCCCCTTGCCTGTCCACAGTCCCCTCAAATACCAAAAAATCCATTCCCTTCAACCCTCTCTTTCTCCACCTTTCAGAAAAAGTGTGCTGAAACAAGCCGTTCTCAGATTTTATCTTCATGATGTCACATGGGGAGTAAGCACCCGCCCCCAGGTTTGGTTGCCCCCCCCCCACTTGGAAGAAAGTTCCATTCGCCTCTTCTGATCTTCCTCTCAGCTGCCAGCTGAGATGCTGGATAGATCAGTGGGTTATCCTGCTGAATTTTGTCTGGGAGATTGATGGTTTTGAATCCCAGTCAGGTCCTTGATTTTGGATAAAAGCGTCTGTAACATCAAGAGTGCCACATCCATTTCCTGAGATGGGTGTGGTCAGGGGCGGAGTCAGACAGCTAAATACCATTTAAAACCACAGACACAGAAACGGCTCGTTCTGAAAAGGGCTGAAACAAAGGGGTTTTTAGACATGCAAAAATCCTATACTGGAGTGTTTTTTCAGCAACAAACTTCGCAGGCATGTTTTGGGGACCTCTGAGAACAATATAAACTGGTCTTAAAAGGGTAAAATATGTCCCCTTTAATTCTGCGTAAATCATGGTGCTTTAAGCAGGCATCATCCATTCTTTGTGGATCTGGCCCATGAAGATCAGAGAATGTTTGCATGCTATATTTTAGCTAGAAAAAAATGTATGTAGTTTGAGTCATCATTGGGTTCCCTTCGAACTGAACATGCTTTTAAGATTCAAAATCATTTTTGAAACACTGCATAACTACTAATTTACACGTTTTATATCCTCTCTTTTGAACGAGTTGGTTTCTGCTTGGGGACCAATCAACACCTCTGACACTTGTACTTCCTCCAATCAATCCTCCATTATGTGGACACATGTTCAGCAGCCTTTCATTGATCTGAGAGCCCCTCTGACAGAGGTTCAAGCCTCTCTGACCCCAGTCATTTAACCCTTGACCCATAGCTATCGGCTGAAAGCGGATCACAGTCTGGGGATTTGGTTTATTTCAGGTGGCCTGTGGCTTCAACAAAATGAATCAAATAATCAACGTCTGAGCACACATTTTAGACCAGAGGGGTACATTTTGAAGCTGATGATAACACCAAAATCATAAGAGAGTTATCAAGGGGAGTGATTTCAGTATGTGCTTGATGAAAGGGTCCACTTACAAGCCATTTCTGATGTTCTCAAGTGAATCCTAAGCAATGATTGGAGTACGTCTAGAAAAAGCAAGGAAGACCTTGAACCAGGACGTCTTTCCAAGGTTGAGATCATTCTTTAAAAACTTCAGATACCCTTGTTCTATTGTTGTTTAATGGAAGTTTTGTTGAAAGGTAGATAGTTCGGACTGAAAGGTCCTCATCAGCCATTATGCGATTGCCGTATAAGGCAAGATGCCATCCATTATAGTGGCTACCACCATTTCTCACATAATTCTCCCCTCTGAGATCCCTTCCACATATGGGCTCATATACATACATGCAGGCACTGTCAAGTGTCTCATAACCTGACATTGATCTTCAACTCTGATGCTCAGCTTTCATTACTGGCTGAAGGGCGTTGTTTGTGAGAGCGATCTTCATGTAAAGCACCCATAAACGATCACAGGCCGCGCGGGCAGATTTATGGTCATGGGGGTTACAAGGAGACGTGGGACAATGCGGCATCTCATCTATAGATCTCGCAGCTGTGTAAGTTTGGGGTTTGTTGGTGGTCATGATGGTTATGAGGAGGAGGAGGTGAAGAAGGACAGCGGTGGTACAGAAAGATGTATTTTTGATGATTCAGGACAGATAATAGAAGCAGGAGCTAAACTAGCATGCAAATGCTCATATGGATACAAAACACACATTAACATGCTAATTCTGGGTGTAGCTGGTGGTCAGGAAATGCTGCACACCTCTGGCCCCTTATTTCCATGCTGAATAGTTAACCTCGAGATCAACCATGGAAAATGCAATCCTCAAAGATTGTCCCTCTAAAGACCCCATCTACAGTTAATTATCATTTCCCACTCACAGTTCTGCATTGTTAATGACTTTCTGTGCATATTTTTGCCCCCTTTTCAAACTAAAATGTTCTCTATTATGGTGCCTTATCCAGGCAGGTGTGAAACTGAATTCATTCACTGCAATGCACTGTATTCTTTGCATTAAACCTCAATCTCTTCTGGTAAGAATAAACAGCAGGAGGTCAAGGTCGGCAATAGTTCCTGCTGACATTGACAATGGACTGGCTTTTGCACATGCAACTCCTGATATTGGCATCATTACTGCTAAAGTTTTACACACCGCTTTTTCTGCAGGATTTCAATCATGTCAGGGTGAGGGTCATTAATCTTTCACTCGTGCAGGCAAAGTCCTTAATGATGTCCACTAACAGGCTCAGGAGTCCATCAGTGAGAGTCTCCAGGGAGAGGGGTCAGGGTGTTTGGTTCGCACAATCTGACCTCTAGTGACCATCGCAGCTATCAATGGGCCCTTGTCAAGGGTCCTGTGCAAACAGATTAGGGCCCTTTGTTTGTAAATAGGATGACCAGCTGCCTCACTGCCCACCACTACAATTATATGACCCCTAAAGAAGAAGGCGGGTTTTATTGAGGGTTTGAGCGGTCATACAAGTCGCTTGAAGATGTTTGTTATTGTTTCTGCTTTAATGGAGTTTTTAATTAATTATGTGATGCTAAGGGGTTACAAAAAAGCAAAAAGGAGAGCAAAGCATGACTTTTTAGAAATATTTGTGGGTGATTATAGAATTCTAAAATTAAATAAGTTTATAGATTTTACAGAAAGGTTAAAAATACTTATTTTCAATTTGTAATAAACTAAAAAGGCCAACCAAATCCCAACTTTCCCTAATCAGACTTTAACCCCAGCAGAAAAACCCCAGGCTAAGTCAAGTGTTAGTCATTGCCAATCATCCCCTCGTTAACCCCTCACTCCACGACAAATTGCCCTCTTGCTCCTGCTCAACAACGACTCTCACTGTGTCCACCCAAGGGGTTAAACCCCCCCCAACCCTGGACCCCTGGGAGGGCCCAGCATGGCTGACCACCATCATATCCTCATTTGACCCGCATCTCCCATATGGAGAGGGGCAGAGCGCAGGCCGAGGGGAGAAACGACAGAAAGGTCTAAGGTTAAATGACCAGGACTGTTTACACGGCAATGGGGAGTTGGAACAGCAGACGCATGTCCAGTCTGTTAATGGACTCATCCAGACTATTTAGACCAGTATTGATTAACTACGTTAAGTCGAAGTGAATAAGTAAAGGATCTAGGGTAATGAGCAGGTGAATGAAGGTGTATGAGCAGCTGTTTTCAGTATAACTGCATATTCCTAAAAATGTCCTAAGCAGCCTCCAGTCCAAACTTTAAGCCTCCACATCTCCTCTCTTCCACATCTTCTCACACGGGTTATGAATCTGATTAACACAGGGTTTGCTTTTGTTTGGACACCCTGTGTTTACATAAAGAGGCCCAGTGGGACCAGCCCCGGAGGTCAGGGGGTCGATCCTTGGTTGTCAGAGAGCCTTGTGACATTTCTTTCCCACGTTTCCCAGCTCCCATTGTCCACGGCGAGGAGCCCCCGTTAACGTTTGGCCCTAGGAGGTAGTGTGGCGTGAGAGGGAGGCCTCGGGGTATTGGACCCTCAGCGGGTCCCTGGGAAACGGGCGTAACCAGGCGGGGCCGAGGCGAGCGGGGACAGCATGGGGTCATTTTCCGGCTTGCTGCCCCTCTAAAGGGCTTTGGAGCACGGTATTGGCCCCTGGAGGAGTGCTGGTGTGGAAGACAGTACAAAGGGCTTTGTCTGCATGTGTTTATGAGGGAGAGAGAGGGAGAGAGAGAGAGGTGTGATTGACTGAACAACATGTTTTAGGTATGAAACGATTACTGAAAATTCTTGCCTCCATTTTAATTGGTAACCAATTCTAATGATAAATATGGGATTAAAAATTAATAGTTGACCAAGGCCACAAAATATGAGACGGATGACTTTGACACTTGCTGCTCTTGGAATATTTTCTGATTTTTATCCCCCACCAAAAATTCAAGTAAAATGTTGATAAATGCAAAGACAGTCAACCTAAAATAGCTTGAATTTTAATTCTGGATAATGTTGTGCAGGTAATAACCCTTCTCAGAGGTCACTGGATTAAAAAACTTTATGTGTAATAGAGAATTATTGCATTAAAAAATGCTCTTTCCTAAGCAAAACATGATTATGAATGGATTTAATTACTAAAGAAGGTGTTTGTAACTTTTCTAAATTTACTCACATTTATTTCTTCTTAGTTATATTCAGAAATAATGCTATATTTCTGTTCTAAATCACAGCATATTCGAAAATTAAGCGACAAATCCCTCTTTCTTTAAGCCTCTCCTTACTAAGAAGACGTGCATTTACATTTTGCCTCTTGTACACCCAGGTTGTCATTTGAAGCTAACTCACTAAGCTATTGAATAATAAATAGACATCAGCAAAATGAATAAATAAAACATCTCATCCTGCCATTATCACCTTTTTCTCTGTCTACATGCCAGAAAAGATATAGCCGCTGTTCCTGCTTATAATAAGGTCATCCTTTTTTAATGTTAGCCTGCTGCTGTCTGCTCGCTCTCTGACAGCTTCTCTGGAGCTTCTCTGGTCCAATCGACGTGTACAGTAATGTGCGACTAAGGCTTTGTTGATCTGAGAGGAGGGTGCATGCTAGTGATGATGGGAGAGAGAGACCCCCTCAACCCCTCACACACACTAACACACGCATACACCGGCGTTCCCGCGTGGCGCGAAGAGAAAAGCAGCAGAGGATCTTGCGGGAGAAACGGTCTCTGGTGTACGGTGCATCAAGAGGATCTGTGCCGTTTTTTTCTTCCTCTCGCTTCAGCTTGGTGTCGGATGGCAGCCATTTTGTTTTTATGCATTAAAGATTCACTGAGGGCCCCACTCACTATTTTTGAGGTCATCCCTGGGGAAAAGATAAAAATAAAGAAATCCACACGTCTTAACTTTTTCTTATTTTAGAAATATATAAGCCAAAATTTCCTGTGATGTCTCTGTGCACACCATTATGCCAGCTGAGTTCCATATAAGGATGCTCTGCTGTTATTTTTCCATTCTGTGCTCTCTTGTCCAGAAATTTCTGTTTGAATGAGTGGCAGCTATTGTTGCAAGTGAGCACATAGCTTTTCTATCAGAGTAAATATGAACTGCCATCATCAGAGAGGTGGTGGCCTGTAGCTGATTATTTTATGGTTGTAAAATCTTTTTCTTTTTTTTTTTCTAAACAAGATGAAAAGATGTAATGTCTTAAAATATTTCAAAAAAGATTAAAATATGTCAAGCTTTATGTGTGGTCAACAATTTAAAAAAATCATTGATAATAAAATAACTTTCATTTAATTAAAAAAAAATGTAATCATAATTTAAAGAGGCATCTGTTGCAGACCTCTACAATGGGGCGACCTTAACCATGGGATGGGAAGTACTAACCCTAACCCTTGTTGTGTTTTTTCCTTCGTCTGTTGTGTGTTAGTTTTATTCTAACCTTTAGGGTTCAGGTACGCAACCCTCTTTGGATTCCTGTTAGTTTTTGGTGCATTAAATTTAAATTCCTCCTCCCCCTAAATTTCTGCAGTTGTGATAAATAGCCACTTACCCGTAACCTCTGACAGCGAGCGGTAAATATACGCCATTCTGGTACCGGCTTGGGTAACGTACGCCACTTCCTGCCCCGGGGTCAAAGTCGCCCCATTGTAGAGGTCTGCAGCCAGGTCCTTCTTGGTTTCACGCTCATTTTCTTAGATTGTTGCACAGCTACGATTAACATCATTGCAAAGGAAATATCTGTAAGAAGAATGTCCAAACCATCTTTCAAGATACGCCACGGAAAACTAATTAACTCAGATAACTGATAGCCTTCATAATTACAGTTATCATCCTGTGTCATATGACATGTTAAAACATTACTGTTTTAACCCCATTCACACAGGATTAGCATTACTTAGAGACCTCTGGTAATTTGTGATAATGATGCAGGCCGTCTGTGTTTTTAATCCCACCTGAACCATTCGTGTCTGTAATTTGGGGAGTAAAAATTCCAGGAAAAATTACCTACCATATTTGGGTGAACACATAAATCCACAGGTAATACTAATCCCATGCAAATCGGCATCTCTCTAATTTAAGGCAGTACTTACTGTTTTTTTTTTTACGCTCCATTTTGCATTTTCTGCTTCTTTTTGTGATCAAAAAATTACAGAGGCTGCGTGGGAGTTTGTCAACAAAGTTTTGACACATATATGCAATTAATAGTGGGGTTTTTTCAGGTCATTTACGGTTCTGACTTTATTTTGCTTATTTAAAGTCTAGTGTCCAAATCTACATACACGCAACGCTGCTCTCTTAATACAAACAGTGCTTCTACTCTGCCTCCTACAGCTTTTCTTTACCATTACCTGGTCTTATGTCAGTGTTATTAAGCTATAGATTTCATACATAACACAATTTATGCATGTGTAATGATTACAAATATATAAAGTCCATCAACAACATCAACTGCATAAAAACTGTTCAAAGTGACAGGAGAGGTTTATATTTAACATGAGATGCCTCGTGCCTCTCACATTAATGGGTGGGATAGTTGACTTCCTCCAGTTTCCTCTTCTCTGTCTGATAAGCTGCAGATACGCATGTCATAGACGCAAGCTCAATGTGTAATGGAAAAGTGAGGGGAGTGTTTTTTTAATAGTTTAATGGCCATGAACAGCTTGTTACTGATCTAAAAATGTTCAAGATATATGTACATATACAGTATGTACACCTTAGCATGTTGTCTATTGAAAACTGGGTAACAGTATGTATAGCATACATGTAAATATCGCTTGCACAACGTGGTGGGCATGACTTTCCTTTTGTTGAATGAACTTTTTAAATAGAAATTCTGTTTTAATTGCTGCAGCGGCGTAGCACCTTCATGCTGTCATTTAGAAATGTCTGTAAATTTAAGTCCATTACAGACTTTGCTTATCCAATTGGAATGCACAGCACCAAACACTGACATTGAGGGGTAATTCACAAATTACCAGAGGGCCACAGGTAACACTAATCCTGTGTGAATAGAGTTTAGGTTTCAACATCTTAAATCCACTAAAATGTGTATATGTACAACACAGTTGACACTCTATGTATTAAGTTAAAACACTTAATAAATATTGCTTTCGCCTCTTCTCCCTGATTTGTAAAACACTAAGGTATTTACTCTCCTGTCACAGGGGATCCCGTTGTGTTTAAGTTACATAATTTTAATGGTAATGTAAACATATTCTTAAACTAAATTCTATTTTAATTCTAGATTTATGTTCTTTGACGGTAGTGTCCTTCCTGTATCTGTCATTATGCAGCCCCTGTGGTCTAACAAACATGCAACACAGTCAGTGTTAGCATTAGCTACTTCAGTGCTAATAGCTCCCTAGCAAGTAGCTATAGGACTAGCTAACACATTATTAAAGATCAAAGTTGTGTTTTTTTGGGACCAAAACAGATGTAAAAATACATTTTTCGAGTTCTGGAGGAAACTTTGGGATGCTCTGGGCCACTGCTGATTGGTCTAATGCTGTGATGTCACTGACTGTGATGTTGACTGAGAAGACTCAAACTGGTTCTCAAACAAAGAGTTGGAGGAAGGCCATGAAGGAAGTCAACCAAAGTTACCTTATATGGTTCCTTGCCCAATCAAGGATTAATGAAAAACTGCTACAGAAGGAAATATTTTCTTTTCATAAGCAACAAATTGACACAGTGCCAAGGCAGCTCCTTGTTTGAAATGATAATAAATACAATTTTAAAAAAGGAAATTTTGAAAATCCTAATTCGTGATATTCAGTAGGATGCCTTTTTAATCCTGAGTACTGACCATGTCTACAATTTGTAAATCAAACATTTCAGGCCAAATATATCTGGTTAATTCTGGTTCACAGTTTCTGTTTTGTCATTTTTGTTCATTTTTAGATCATGTGATAGCATCACAATAGGAGAAAAGATGGTTATGAGAGGATGAGAAGGATTTTTGTGAAGAAAAAATACAGAAGATTAGTAAATTTGACACAAGAAGAGGAAGAGGACGATTAAAAGTCCTGCTGCAGTTTTTAAAAACCTGTTTTATTTGATTCATGGCTCAGTGCTTTTATTGTTGCTCAATTTTCAACATAAGGCAGTCTCTAAATAAGGCTGTGTTTGAGGCCTCCTCCTGGGTTTGATGGTTTTTCATACGCCAAACTGGAAATGTCCCATGTCAACTCACACTATACTAATACTGTATTTAAAGTTCATCTATAGAAGGGAAATAATAATCATGAGTTGTAGCCACTATTTTTGGGTTTAAATGGGTTGGTCAGTTGACTATAATTTCTTTATCATAGATTCCATTTAGTTTGTGCTTTACCCTCCTTAGTACAAAGAAAGGACAAATCTAAAAACTGCTCAACGTGATGGGGAAGTAAGACAAGAAAAAATCTGCAGGGGAGGAAATTTGCAGAAAAAATGGAGATGCATGCTTTGTTTGTCTCTAATAGACCATGCCAGCTCCTGAGTGCTATATATAAAAGTTTCAATAAGAAGCCCATTCATCCCAGTGTAGGTTTACCTGGGCTGAACGCTGTATTACCAGTAGCGTATCAGCCTGGAGAAGCAGCCTGATAGAATCTCTCCACTCTTCCAAATCGCGGACAAAACATTGCAATCTGGCGGCTGATTGCTGCTATTTTCTTGCTTCTCTCCTTTAGCAGAATTGTTTCCTGGCCCTTACAGATCGAGTTTATCAGATGTTGAACAATGGGAGAGGGGTGCTTTATCAGGAGTTAAACAAGCACATTGAATACTGTGGAAAGGGTCTCAACTTTTTCGCAACCTCGAAAACCAAACTTTGTTTCCATTTCATTGAAAACAGGGCAGAAAAAAAAGAGTCTAGGATGCTTTGGATGCAACACAGTATTTCCACATATCTCATGTTGAGCAGGTCTGACATGTGGGAGGGAACTATTTTATTCTCAAATGTATTTATTCATGGATCTGACATTTTAAACAACCTCTGTGAGCCTGCGGAGTTACAAAGCAAGCTAATTTTCTATCATATTTTGAAGATTTGAGGCCCTATCTTGTTGCATACGCTGTAAGTTCCAAGAAATATTCACTTGCTGTCTTCCCAAAGCCTGAACCTGAACTTGGAAGTGCAGGCGTAGATTTATATGCATGCCCCTCCTTTGATGGCAGGATAAATATTCACACAGACAGCCAAGGTGCCCCCGTCATTACCCATGTGCTGCGTGTTTGCCCACCAGTTAAATTCTTAGGGGGATTGTTTGGGGAGATGAATGGGGGCCAAAGTGCTGAAGGACGTATCGGAGTTCAGCAAACAAAACCTCCACAGATTGGCTCAGAAACGGCTTGGTCCAGCGGGCGAAGTTAGCGGCGAAGAGGTGAGAGGAGGAGGGAGAAAAAAAAAAGGGCCGTTGTAGGTTTTTGACTGTCAATTAAGGCTGCTGTGAATGGCTGCGAGGTGGAGGGTGCTTGCCATCTGTACAGTCCTGTTGGATCAGTGGAGATAGCCGAGGTGGCGTTCATCAGAAATAAGAAAAAAAAAAAACCCTGTCAATATTCAACTATTTAATAACCCTGAATGTGCCGCTCACCGAGCCTTTTGAAGACTGTGGGGTCTGCGTTTCCCTTTGATGTACTTTCATTGTCAGACTCTCTATCTGAAATCTTCCAAGATGGAATTGGTGACATTTTCTTTTTCTTCATTCATTCAATCCAACCTCAAAGGTTTCCTGCAGTATTTCTCTAGTCCAGGATGCTTTGTTGTATCAGGATGGGGGGTGGCGGGGGGGCATTCAAGTCTGCTGTAGTTCTCCACTAGGATTTCTATCACAGGGTAATGGAACTCCAGGAGATTTAGGCATGGATGTTACTCTAAAATATATGTATACTTTATGTGCCTGGACTACTAAAGAGTAGGTCTTGGTGTTTAGATTGCTCCAATTTAGTTTCTTTTTCTAGCATCCGATGCAAAGGGAAACACAACATGTTTTATCTTACATGCACACAAACTATATTTAAAGTTGACTCTGGTATCACACAAGTCAAATGCCCTCCTATCCCCCTGATAACATGGTTTATTTTGCATTTTATATCCCTCATCCCCAGATCTTCATCCACTCTCTCACTGTCTGTACTTGAAAGCTACCATTTTGATGATATTCTACTTTTTCAATGCATATTACTGTTTTTTTTTTTTTCAGGAATTATGTTATTTCATGGTAAGCAATTTGATCAATTCAGAATATTCCATTTAGTGCTTTATTTATGGGTTTTCAGTGGAAGGTTTATCAGATATTTCATTTGTAATATGTTAAAGAGCTGTAAGCATTTTTCTGCCCAAACATCCTGTTTTAGTTGATTGTTTTATTTATTCACCTTAATTCATTACAGGGGACATATTTTACCCCTTTAAGACAGGTGTATATTGGTCTCAGAGGTCCCCAAACATACCTGTGAATTCTGTTGCTGAAAACACTCCATTATAGGATTTTTTGTATGGCTAAAAACCCCTCCCTTTCAGGAAGTGGATTTGTCTCTCCTGATCCTCTTCTCAGCTGGCAGCTAAGCTAAAAGTGTAGTTTTAACTCTATGTTGTGTGGACTAATACAGACACTTTTAAAGTGTTAAATTCAACTCTATAGGTGTTAAATTAACACTGCTGATTTGCTGTGTACTAATTTCACAAAGTCAAAGGACCAAAGATTGCAGGTCCCATCTTTTGGGATCAAGACAGAAGAAAGGTAGTGGAAAATTTCATCCAGAATAATCTGATAAATGCACTTGTTCCAATGTGCAAGCTTGTGCATATCTATAGCAGTCCAGTTAGCTAGGGCATATAAAGTACTGTGATGAAAAAGAAAGTGTTGTGTTATAATAAATCTCAGTGCACCATTATCTAGCACAAAGATTTTGAGTAGAGGCAGATAAAAGTATTTTATAAAAAGTATTTTAAAAAAATGGAAAAGTAAGAAAATTTACAAAAAGTAAAACCTTCAGCTGTTTAGCAACATAACGAATGTACTCTTAAGGAAATCACTTTTGGAAATAACTAAGCTAATTAAACATTAAAGGCCATGCTGGCTAAAGTTATACAAAATGGCAAAGTGTATCAAATGTATTATTGGTTCATTACCTACCTATAAATTAAGCAAACAAAAAATGGTTTAACTTTCACAGAAGCTTCCATAACCTATCAGATACATTTTTGAGGACAATGTTGACTTTGCAGTATGTGAAACTGCATTGGAAGTGCAACACAACTGGAGTTCCAAATTCAGACTCACTCAGACATGCACATTATGGCATAGCCAGGCCCAACTGTAGCATAGACTTTTGCAGGGGTAGCCAGAACACAGCTGAACCTGGACAGAAGAATTTAAAAAGCTGTTTATCCTGTCTGGTTTCACACAATAAATCCAGTCAAACAACTAGCACTAACATATCGTGCATATGTTTTATCCCTGTGTATGATTTTGATTTTTAAAGCCATCACAAGAGTGGAGGCGTGTTTTGCAGTCTTCTTTGCTTCTCTTTAATTAGTTATATAAATGAAATTTACAATTTCAAGTAATAACAAAGGCAAGTGAATCATGCAAAGAAAGCTACAAGCAGCCTTCAACACAGCAACATACCCCTGATGTGTACCAAACAGCACCGAGACCAGGAACCAATCCTGCCAACAGTCCATGGAGGACTATAGTCTCTGTCCATGGGTACCTGCTCTACCAACTGAGCCAAACTAGCCCCCTGTTTTTTTCTATTTCAATGTAATTGTATCTACATGTTTTAGGACAAACAAACAAGTGTAAAAGAACATGCTAAGGAGCATACAAGCTGAAGTCAAAGATTCTCTACATGCACAAAGCTCACATACTGCTCACAGAATAAATGTCTTATATAAACAACAGCAACCCCTGTCTGTAAGTGCCTGGTCATTTTTCTGAACATTTCCAGCTGCATTCACACATTGGTAGTGGTGTAGTGCAGTTTATACTGCATGTGGGTATAGGGAGTAGGGGAGAGTGGGGTAAGATGAGCCACCCTCTGTATCTAAGCAACTGTGCCTAGATTTTGTCATGTAACCATGAATTCAGGAAGGATCCATCATTTCTGTCTTGCTTATGTTTGCAAGAAGCTCATGGGAGATGCAGTAGGACTTATAAAATGCTTTCTGTTTTTTTAAGTAAATTTTCTACATTTTAAGAATAATGACTTTTATATGAAAGCAAATGAATCCAGGTCTAAAAATACGTTATACATGTTGGTGATAACTTATAAAACCAGGTAAACCCTTTGCTAAAAATTAGGCTGCCCCTATGTTAGACATTATTTTCCAAAAATGGTAGCTATGGGGTAACCTTGCAAAGCAGATGGATACACCCATTTCCTTGTTTTTGACTGCCGAATCCATATTGCAAAGCTCCCATCTGAACTGTTTAGAAAGTGACAGGACCAATCAGCGACAAGGGGCAGTACTTTCAGGCAAAGTTGTGACGTAAACAAGCAGCAGCAAGAGGCCAGCGCAATTATGGCGGAAGAGCTTAGCGTGGATGCTGCTAAAGCGTAATTTATTATCAGAACATGACAACAATTCTTCATTCAAAGAAGAACAAAGAACAGCAGTGAGTTGTTTTCTTTTTAAAAACTACAAAAGTCGAGTACTTACATGTCTATAGTCGCCATATTTCGCGTTATTCCGGTATTTGCGCATTTGCAGCTTGATAGCTGCTATGTCACGTCTTGTTGCTCTCATTGGCCCGTAGAGATGTGACAGACAGAACGTTCATCCAATCACACTCCGGGGTTTTTTCAAAGCATCTGCCTTTTCTCAAAAGGTTCCTATTGAAGCTTTCCCAGATGGATGTGTGAAACACATCCATCTGGCATGTCTGGTTAGCTATGGGGTGAACACCATAAGGCACACAAGACCAGTTAAAGCGGGGTACACACATAAAGATAATCTGGCTGTTTTTGTCCAGATTTTGCCCCTTCCTGACCAGGGATGGCAAACACCCGATTATTTTACATCTTATAAGTTTATCCTATAAGATTATCCTGTGGTCTGAGGTGTGTTAAGAGTAATTTGTCCCGATAATCGGCTCCAAAAACCGTCGGGGCCGACAATCAAAATCTTCATGTGTGTGGGGAAAGCTGACAACTTCCGAGTCAAGACTCCATGAATTGTGACGTGGAACGGAATGTAGCCAATCAAGAAGCGAGCTGACTGAGGAACAAGGAAGCAGGCGTAAATAAAAACAAGCACGACCTGCTGAAGCATCATAAAGTTCGGTGGACTTCTGAAATGGAGGGGTTTGCGCTGTCTCCAGGATTTCCTCCACACTTTTTATTTTTTTAGTTCGGGATTTTTCTGTAAAAAATAGTCCCAAGAAAACCATCATTCCCTCTTCTTGTATGTCCTCTTCCATGTTGCGTGTTGTGTTTTCCTGTTGTTGCTATGTTTCTTCTTCTTCATTTTTGTTAGATCACGTGTGATCACGCGAGATTTCTGGCTTGGAGGACGAGATTCTAGATCGGTGGTGGGACAGAATCATGATGTGTGTGGCGTGCTGTGTTGAGATTATCGGAGCACACCACACACAGTACGATTAAAGCTGTTCAATGCCTGATTTTTATCTTCATGTGTGGGGTCTCTAACAGATAAAAAATCTCTTAAGATTTAGAAAATCCTTTTGTGTGTTCCCAGCTTAAGTGCAAAAGTAGACAATAAATCATCATTAAATTAGAAATGATCTTACAGCAGGACAAATGGAACTTTTGGTGCCACTTTGGTGTGGCAATTCTGTTTTTTGGTCATGACTTATTTACCATAAGAATAGAAGTCTAACCTCTACCCTCCTGTTTCTGACTGCATGATCTGCCCTTGATTCAGAGGTGACGTATGCCCTGTTAGCCCTGGACGAGTTTTGCCTAGGGACCTCTGGTAATTTCTAAAAATATCACAGGATGTCTGTGTTTTTAACCCTGTACAAATTGTCACTGCTTTAATTTGCATATTAAAGACTGCAGGGCAAATTACCTACCATATTTTAACACATACAGAGGTCCACAGGTAATACTCATCCCATACGAATCGCAACTCTGTAGTTTAGGTTTGCAGTTTTGTTTTAACGATCTATGTGGCTTATTCTGCTCTTTTAAAAAAATAAATACTAGAAGCTGCAAAGGAGATTGTTAAAAAAGTTTTTTACACATATAGTTAATGAGTAGTGTTTGTCTTCCAGTTAATTTCAGCTTATGTGTAAAAATGGTTTAATTTCACCTGACCTGTTTATTTAAACTCTGCTGACCAAATGTACATGCATGCACTGCTACTTTCATTTGCAGAGCGCTTCTGCTCTGCTTCCTACAGTTTCTCTTTGCAAGTGCCTGATCAAGTATCAGTACTATTTAGCCATACATTTCAAGCACTACACAATTTATGATTTGAAATGTGTCGTTCAATATTCAGCGGTTAGGCTGCAACAGCTGATCTTCATGAGAAGGGTTGTTGTGGATGCAAAATCCCAGATTTATAGAGCGCAGAATAACTTTAACTGCATAAAATCTGTTAAAGTAACAGGAGAGGTTCATATTTGGCATAAGACACCTCCAGTGTTGCCAGATCTCGCAAGACAAATAAGCAACCAGGCCTGTGAAAACAAGCCCAAAACAAGCGACTTTTGCTATGGAGGCCCCCTAGGTTCTGGGAAGAGAAAAATAAATAAACTGTGTGCACTGTTTTACAATCTGTGAGGACAGATTGTAAACTGTGGGTACAGATTGCCAATTTACATCCGTGTGGACAGATTGGTAAACAGTGCACAGTTTTGCACAACTTTACCCATGGTACAGTTTATTTTTCTCCCCCATGAGCTTCAGAACAATGACCACAAGTGGGAGTTAAACTGTCTTTTCACATTATTTAACATTAGAAAACAGATGGGATATCAAATATAGACTGGCCTACCAAGTACATTCAGTACATACAGTAAACCTCTGATAATTAAATTATCCACGCACAAATAATTATCCTGAATTCACAAATTCTTTATTATTGCTTTCATGCACTCATCTTCCTTTTTTCTTTTAGTTACAGGACTTCAAACCAATATGTCATAGAATAGAACTCAATAGAAACTTCAGCAATAAACAAAGGCAGTATAAGGTGACTTAAGCCAGGTCATTCAGACAAATGTCGTCAACAGTGCAACAGGGACTGCAGAAGATCCCATTTTTAAATTAATACAACCCAGAAACAGGAGAGATTACAGATAAACCGTCTGCAGCAATAAAGTGACTCCTGCTCTACAGTCCTCCATCAGTCGTGCTTTTCATTTAAACGTCACTGATATTTTCCTTAACAGAAAAAACGAAAAACAGATTGCCCTGCTCTGCCTCTGATTGGCTAGTACTCGTTGCCATCAGGGTCAGAGCCAATTAGAAGCAGGAGGCAGGTGGGAAAAAACTCTGCTGTCTCCTGTGTGTGTGTATGGGGAAAGGGGAGGGACAGAGGGAACAGGAAGGACAAACTATCCTACGTTTAAATAACACATCGAAAATATCTGCTTGACAACTTAATATGGAGCTGGGTCCAAATAAGCAACTACACTTCAGAAACAAGCCCAAAAAAAATGCAACCCGCGACTACCAATATTTATAAGCAACTTTACAGAAAAACAAGCCCAAAGTCGCTTAAATAAGCAGACTTGGCAACAATGGACACCTCCCTTTCTTTGTCTCTTTTGTCTGACCAGCTGCAGATATGCACAGGTTACCTGCTCAACATTGGTGTGTAATTGGAGTTAGAAGGAGATTGTTCACTCGTTTATTTATCATGGACAGCTTGCTACAGATCTAAAAATGTTAAAATATATAGAGAGGGAAAGAAAACTTTTGTTTCTTAGAAATTCTGGTTAAGAGTATGGACACATGAACACAGTGTGCAAATTTTCTTTATGAACTTTAGAAATAAAAATTCACTTGCTGCAGCCATGCAGCACCCATTTGTTTTCCCTCTGGAAATGTCTGTAAATTTTGTGTAAATTATAGATTTTTGCTTATTCCGTACGAATGCACCGCACCAAATACTGACGTCAGGGGGTAATTCATTAATTATCAGAGGCCCACAGGTAATTCTAATCCCATGTGAATAGTACTTGTGTAACTGTAAACTTTGCATCCGAGTAAGAAAGCTACTTCAGCCTCAAAAGGCTTGTAGAACTACAAGAAGGGAGCAACAGTATTCCCATGCATCCATGACGGAAATGTTGAATCAACATCTTAATTGTTCAGTGGTGTTGAAAATAACTGTTGGTTTGTCCTAACACCTAAATAACTGGGAAAATGTTTGTTATTGAACTTATGCTAAGGTTTTAACTTAAACTCAGGTGTTCAGTTTACCCAGCTATGGCTCACTTTACTTGCTGATTTGGATCAATTTACCTGGGGCAAGTTGAGCCACAGCAGCCCTTTCTTTGGGAGTTCATATTTTCAGACAGCTTTGTTTCAGATTCATGTAGATCATTTCTAACCTGACATGCCAGATGGATTTGTTTCATATATGCATCTGGACAACCTCTTGTACACAGCGTTTAAGAAAGGGCAGCGCCTTTGAAAAACTTATAGGGTGATTGGATGAACGTTCTATCACATCTTTACGGGCCAATCAGAGCAACAAAACACCTGATGTTGTCGTTACCGAGGAGTAAACTCCATAACTGCATAATGTGAACCATGGTGAATGTAGACGTGTCAGAACATGACTTTTGTCATTTTAAAAAGGAAACAACTCACTGTTGTTCTTTGTTCTTCTTTTAACAAAGAAATGTCGTCAAGTTCTGATAAAACTGGCACTTTAGCAGCATCCACGCTAATGTCTTTCGCCATAATTGCACCAGCCTCTTGTTGCTGCTTGCTTACGTCACGACTCCACTGTGCCCAAAAATACTGCCCCTCAACGCTGATTGGCCCTGTCACTTTCTAACCATGCCCAGACAGTTCAGATGGGAGCTTTGCAAGATGGATTCGCCAGTGAGACACACGGAAACAGGCGAATCTATCTGCTTTGCAAGGTTAGACCATTTCACCTGATGGCAAAAATCTTGAAAGAAAGGTTCATGCTTTTGTTCTACATCCGTCTCATTTTTCCTGGCATTTAGAATGGCATGAGTAAAAACCGGCTCATCTCACCCCACTCTCCCCTATACCCACTTATTTTTTAGTCTTCGTAGGAAGTCAAGCAGATGAAGTTGGTGGTTAAGGTGCAAATACAGCAGGCGATTTTAGGCGTACGAAGTCAAACACAGGCTGGGGTATAGTTACTACTGCAGGCCTACATCACCGCACATTGGCCCACTGTGACCAGCAAATTTTTAAAGTGGCTGCCAGGACATTCTCCTGATAAGTCTGTTCATGTTCATTCATGCAGCTCACCCCAAAAATTTCAGGATATTTTTAGGGGTCACATGTGTGGGGGTATCTGATTGTGGGTCAGAGGCATCTGTTAGTCTGTATGTTTCTCATTTAAATGGAGGCATATCTCCCTTTTGTTTAAGCTGAAGTAACATAAATCAAAAAGAAGTTCCAGCAGACTTTTCTTTTCTTATTCCTTACATATGGAACTGAAATTGTGAGGGCACTGTCTGACCCTGGATGTAAGTAAATGTGATGTTTTTGCCTTGTAAAAGGTGAGTAGACTCCTGGAGTAGTGGTGGGTGTGTAAATATCTTCCCCACTTATACTTTGAATTTGACCTCTCTTTTACATGTTCTTCAAAGAAGGTTGTTATGCACCATTCTCCATCTGAATGATGGCATCTCCTCCTTGACCTTTCGCTTTAAAATACCATGCAAACATTGAAAACATGTTTATTACTGGGACGCTAAGACACCTGAAACACTCAAAGCAGAGCCCTGAGCTGAGGCCGTGATGATACAGATTCTGTCACACCATACATGTGAAGGAAAAGTCCCTGTGAAATGAGTAGGGCGGACTTTCCCTCACTATAAAGTATCTTTCAAGGTCTGTCTGGAGGAGGACATAACTATAGAGCCCACACTCCACAGTGTACGGCTGTAATGTCTAACAACTTCCTCTATTTCTCCTCCTCATATTCAGCTAATTTGAGTCTCCCGTCTCTCTGCGCTGCTGTGTGCTCTATACATCTTCACCCACCATTCCCTCACATTTTCACTCGGTGCACTCTCACTCTGGAGGACCTATACACCGGCAGATAAGAGGAAATGAAGTCTCGTCTGCACAATTTGAAGCGCTGCTTTGAAGCTGAATGCGAAATAGCAGCTCGGCTCCTCTCTGCTCCTCTCCGGCTGGTAAAATAAGGGCCCTCTCGTTAAAAGCACTTTACCTGTGCTCCCTCTATGGATCATTGCTCTCATTAAACAGATTTGGGGTTACATTCAAATCACAATTACTCGCAGCAATAACTGTTAATGGGCACAAGGGTTGAAAGAGTAAGAGAAATGTTTCTGACATTTCTTTTTATATCTCTCTTTGAGCCAGGATGAGAACACATCAAAAAGGTGTAAGGTGAGACGTAAACCAACCCAAACCTGAATGGGGATTGATTTCAAAGTCGAGCAATACTGAATGGTACCTGAAAAAAAAATTAAACTTTACACTAAATTTTAATCTTAAGGGAACAGTTACTCACATAATGACGACATGTTTAAAATAGAGACGTGAACTTTCCCTCAAGATTGAGAAAACTCTTGCCCTTATGTGACCTTTCAGCACTTTCTGTGCGAGTTTTTTTGCGTTTGAAAATGCAACTTTGTGTGTTTGTGCAAGTGTGTATTTGTCTGGGGAGTCTTGTGTATGTACCAGACTGTCGAGAACAGCCCCCCTGGGTCTTACGGCACAATGCCAAGAAGAGTGCAAGCAAGATGCTTTCATGTGCAGAGATCCTACTGTCTGCATGTGTTGGTTTGTATGCATGTGCACATGTGTGGGTATGTGCAAGAGCATGTGTGCATGTGTTTGACTGAATGGATAAGGAGGAGAATGTATGTCACTTTGGAGGAGCTGCAAGTAAAAGTGTGGAAACATCCTTTTGTTGTAATGCAAGTGAAGCAAGTTTTCCTAATTTGTCACTTAAATCATTTAGACTTAATGTCTAAATGACGATCTGCACTTTGCATCTTGTGTTTGTCGGATAAAGACAAATGTCTTCAAAATTCACAGACTCATTGCCTCCTCTGAGAGTTAGTAACCTGCTGACTGCCTCGGGAAAAAAGAGCTTTAATAAGTGTGTCATTAATGACACAGAGTGTGGATATGATGCATCTTACTGTGTGTTTGTTTCAGAGAGAGTACAATATCCACACTATTAGCATTTTGTGAGCATGCATGTGGTTGTATCTTGCTGCTTCTTTTTTTTGCCTCTGTTAGTTTGTGCGTGTTTTTACTGTATGTGTGAGGGCCTCTCCTGGTGACTGCCTAGGGCAATAGCACAGGATGTAATCCCATGTATGCCTGCAGTCTCTTAGCTGCCTGCGTAGATGTGGAGGAACGTTTTAGCCCCTGCAGTGTGCCGTAGGGCACGGGCGCTCACCCTCCCGCTCCACTAACAGACAGCAGCTGCCTGCTGCAGCTCCTACACTGTCTCCATCTCACTTTCAACATGTGTGTGACTCTCTCTGCACTCTGTATCCATGTGGCAGAGTTTAATTTCCAGCTATGAGCGATGGCTTAAGCAGGGAGAAATTGACTTTTGACAGCCATCACATTAAAGCAGGCACATTTTCACACATTTGTATCAAGTGTGTAGAGGTGAAGAGGACCCTCTTTGCCCAGAAATCAAATCATCTTACTTAATGTAAAGCCTTAACTTGATTGGCACTTGGTTGTAGAAAAGCTAAGATATATAGAAGGTAAAACAAGCTTATAGTGGAGCCAAGTGTAGGGCATTGATTGAAAACGAAGTGCAGGCATCCTAAGTTCTCAATTCAGGCTTTATGACAGGCAATCAAGTTTTATTTGACAAATGAATTCAAGGCAACAGACGGACATGAAAAGCTTTATTCAGAATGTGCAAAGAAATCACATCAGTTACAAAAAAATACGTCAAGGAAAATGATTAAGCTATTTCTTTATTCTTAAAAGACTTTGCAGATTTCTTTCGGCAAACTTACAAAAGATTCTTTTGTCAAAAAATGTTGCTCTGAGGAAGTGGATCAGTGGAATATTCAAATCCTCCCTAACAACTACTCCAACATGGAGGACGAAGCACTTGTTCTCAGAATCATTTGCACATGAGCACATTATTTTGTCAAACTCTGGTCCCTGTCTAAAATGTCTGTTATCTGTTCTGGATCATTTGCAGCTAAAAACAATGGCAAGCCTTTTTTAAACATCCATCCTGATAATTTCAGGACAGGCTGCCCATGAAAGGTTCCTGACTCTTACATGGAAAGGGTGAGAGTAAATGACATCGACATGAAATATGGGTGGAAAAAATATGACGAATGAAGCAACTGGGCCTGATGCTACAGTCATCTTTATATCACTGCTATTTGTTATTGAACCCACAATATTAACATACAAGTGGTCCAGAGAAACAACTGCAAGCAGAAAAGAGTACAAAAAGGCCTCAGTACCAAGCAGCAATCACCAGTGTTGAAAATGACACAGATGCAGAAGTGCAAAAACATGCAATTTCTTGAATGACAACTAAAAGCTATCTCTAAAAGGCACACTCTGTTTTGATTTCTGCTATAAATGCACAGAAATCTGGTGTGTTTAATTTTACAGCTTTAGGGTTATTAAGGTAAGGTAGGTAGTATTTCAGTGTTTTTGCAGTTGGGTTGTATAAGGTTCTTGGCGAAAGAAGTGGCATTAGCCTCCAGTGATTTCAGTCGCGCCTCAAACATACGCTTCAAGGAGCTAGCCTATACAGCATAGCAGTGTTAATTTTGGCAGCTATTTTTAATTTTAGTCTTCTAATTGAATGCATTTTAGTTTTAGTAATGTTTTAGTCATTTCTATCCTTTTTAGTTTTAGTCTAGTTTTAGTCAACAGAAACTCAAAACATTTTAGTCTAGTCTTAGTCCATATAAAGTCCTCACATTTTAGTCTTTACTTTTAGTCCAAGCATTTATTTTCTTGCCAAAATCTGGTACCAAACCATGTTAGTGTGCTCTATGCACCCAGCCCAACCTGGGGTCCCTGCTTTCTACAGCTGAGAGGTGGAATAGCTACAGCTGCATTGTATTCTGACAGATTTACCCTCAGTGGAGAAATATCAGAGATTTTGTATGTCCAACAAAAATTACATAACATTTTAGTCTAGTTTTAGTCATCTTGATGAAAAATAAACTTAGTTTTTGTCAGTTTAAGTCATCACAGATCTGTTTTTGTTAGTCTTAGTCTAGTTTTTGTCATGGAGAAATAGACTGCTGACGAACATTTTTAGTCATAGTTTTAGTCGACAAAATTAACACTGCAGCATAGCAGATGGATATTGTTTCCCCATGTAATTTATAGAGCTTAAAGTCCAAATGGATCCAAAATACAATGCTGGCTCAGTTGTTTGCTTTATCGAATTTTTTTACGTTTTATTTTTCACCCATAAAGCCTCAATTTGGCACTATTTTGTGGTGCAAGCTTCAGCTACCAGCTACGTGCTCTTCCATCTCATCTGAACATCTGTTTAAGTCTGCTGGCTTCATCTGAGGAAGCAAGAGCTAAAACAAAACTGAAATGAGCAACTTCGACTCAGTTGATGCTGACTCAATGGAAAGAAAGAGGGGAGATTAGTGGCGGAGACTGGTAAGAAGGAGATATCCTGACTTACCTGCTCATGCAGGTGTAGAAACAGCCCATGTCCACGAGAGCAACTGTTGTCATGAGTATGACTTAGTTATGTCACTTCTTAAGGACATTTCTGATCAAGGATAGCGTCTCATCGATGCCTGCAGCCTGCATCACTCCCCATCCAGAGTTCCCCACCTTACTGAGTGCTGATGTTTTACGGACCTTCTTCAGTTTTTTAAAGATAAGTTGAAGAAACTTTGCTGGTCGGGGTCAGTAACTCGTTTTAGCTTTGATGTTATTTCTTCTGAAGAGCTAAACAGCTGTTCAGATACTCTGAGGAGGAATTACTGGTAGCTGGAGCTTGAGTTGCAAAATAGTGCCAAGCACAGAGGCTTTCTGGGTTAAATATAAAACACTTAAAAAATATCAATATAGCATACAGTAGATTTTTGTGTCCCATTTTTACCCAGAACTCATTTAAATACATGAACAAACCATACTATCTGATATATTGTATAGTCTAGCTTCTTCAAGCATGCCCTGATTGAGGGGACAATGCTCTGAAATCACTCTAGGCTAATGCCAGTACGATCGCCAAGTACCTTATACAACTCAGCTTCAACAACACTAAAATATCCCTTTAAGCATCAGAAAAAACATACAAAACATATATTTAAAAAAAAGTCTTGCAATGACAGGTTCTTATCAAACAGCAACCTGCTTTACAAAGCACATTGTAAATGATAAATCAGAGTTTTGGGGTGGCCAGTCAGATTTCTAGGGCTGGTTACCCACTGGATACACCCTTGCTAATAAAGGGTGAGCTATTCATGATCAAAATAAGTTTGAGACAGTATTTCCAATATCAATGGGCTTCAAAGTCCACTTCACAACCATTGGGTGACCTCCATGATTTATACACTCAAAATTTTGAGTGTTTCATGTATGTGTGAAATAAAAAGTGCTTTACTTTTGAAGCCTTTGAAATGTGTTGAATATCAAGACACAACTTTTTTAAACTTTAGAATTGATAACAAAAATTTTCCCAAGGATTTATTGGATGACAGAGGTTCCTCCATCCTGATCAATGTCAGACAATCTTCCTCTAGTACCAAGGTCTTTCTGATCAATAGAAGAATGGCCTTCATTTGATATTGTCACTGTTTTTTTTTAGCCTTTCTCCTCTCTGTCTGTGTCTTCATCCATCCGACTGGTTATTATTCCCGATGTCGACCTCCTGCAGTGCTGATGGAGAGTTCTGATGAGCTTCTCAAAGACAGCTGAATCTGTGACAGGCTGTCCTGATGATAACTATCCATTCACCCTCTTCTATCTCACCATGCTTCAATCCACTACCATTGATCTCACCTCTGATGTCCACGGCTGCAGCAGAAAGGCAGATCAATAGGCGTCATAATCGATAGGTCAGAATGAGGAATCAGTGAAAGGTCAGCGCCGATCGATTCCCACATTATTGCACTCTAACCTCTGTGCTTCTGCGCATTGGTCATTAACTATGAAACTCTGCAGGATGTCAGCACCCCTGCCTGCTTTTAGCAACATCAACTAATCCTGATTATGAGTCTTGCTCTGGCTGGAGGGGCAGATGATGACTTTTTCTTCATGTGTGTGTGATGTGTTATGCTATGATATCTGCCTGGCCCTCACACCTCTGACCCATCTCTCTGTGAGACCGATCCTCGTTAGGAGAAAGTCCGCTCGCCCCCTGCTGCACAGAGACACTGCCATCATTAGTGAGGGACAGGGCTGTGTGTGGCTGCCATGCGTCTGGGTCTCAAGGCAGCATTCTTGAGCTCCAGGAGGTGATCTCGGGGTTTTGTGGGGGGATTGAGATTGAAAATCTTACAACACTCAGCTGAGAGTGATCCTGGTCTGGTATAGAGCTTAGCAAGACATCCACCTCAGCTCTAAGACGTCAGGATCCCCTGTCTGGGCCAAATCTGATTTTCACCTCTGTCTAGACTGGTGTGAAGCTATGATAAAGTTTTGACTGGATAAAGAAATGCAGTGTCACAGGGGTGACAAAATGGCTGTCAGGAGTCCACTATGTAAGGATTTTTAGTCACTGAATGAAGCCTTTTGGTGCTTTTAAAACCACCGGAGGCAAATATCTGCACTAACCTTCGAATGTTGAAGAATTAAGTGTTTATGTACAACATGGGTAGCATTTAGAGGGTATTTAGAGAGTTTCAGTTATGGATTTGAGATGTCAAATGTTTATGTAGTGAGTCAGATTCTGGTTTGAACTGGATGAGTTAATCTAGTATAGTTATTACTAGGATTATAAAATCCATTCTCAAAGCACATCCTATGGCTGTTTCAGACTGGGTGCGTGGTGGCCACATGTCAGCTGCATCACAGATGCTTGATTTGCATTTCAGCATGCATTTTTACAAGTCAGGGTTTTCAAACGACCTGCACGAGTGCCTGAATATGATAAATAGGATATGGACTTGTTCTGATTCCAATACCAGTTAGGAAATACATCTGATAATGCTTAAAATGCAGGTATTTGTATCAGCAAGGTACAGTTTTTTTATTTTATAATTAACTTCATTTCTCAACAAAGAAACTCACTAGATATCTGCTTTTTGAGTACATTTGAGTTTATAAACTCACCAGAGGCCGCCATGTTTTAGTCTTTACTGGTTGTGTGACGTCACTTGGCCAGAGTACTCCTCGCTGTTGCTATGCCTTAATTGACCCTTTCAGATTGGCAGCCAGTGTCAGGACATCTCACAGGCTGTAGAGACGCTACACCAGAGAATTTTGAGATATGTGGTCTCATCTATTTTTTTCTCCACCAGCTGTTATCGTTCAAAATAGAAAGGAAAATGATAAATACAGAGCCGTGTTTACTTTGTTGTATCAAATATAAATGTCCACACCGGTAGAATATGTTTGAAATCTGTTTCTTACAACCCAGATGAAGGTCGTGAGCTAAAATGTTTTGGTTTAATAAAGTTGTTTCCCAAACTTCTACTATTATGAAACTTTCTGTTTCCATACGGTACAGTATGTTGCAGGTAAAGATAAACAGTACTAAAACACTCCCGGTTTGCACTATTCAAAGTAATTTTGAATTTTGAAGTTCCCGTAATGGTTCCACTACACACTGTATCAAGTCACTTGTAGGGAGGATTATTGAGGTAAGACTTAGGAAGAATGGCAGAGCTCCGACAGCAGGAAGACAAAATGAACAAGCAGCAAACTCCTGCCTGAAGGCCGTTATGGTGTGTGCTGTAGCAGCATGTGCAGCAGATTTAAGCGGCGAAACATACTATTAGTCTAAAACGGACGGTTACTGAATAGGAATGGCATGGAGCGCTCCAGCCAAGTGACGTCACACAACCAGTGCTGAAAACATCGTGGCCTCCTCATGAGTTTATAAGCTTAAATTTACTCAAAATGCAGACATCTAGCGAGTTTATTGTTCAATATATGTATGAGAGATACAAATATCTATCCAATTAGTTGAATTTTTCTGATCATGTCGTGTTCCTTTTCAAAGTTAAATAACTTTTGAATAATAAATCATAGCCTTTTATTTTTTTCCCTCTTGGAGCTATCTATTGCCCTGTTCGATTGACCCTATCCAAGCTTTCGTAGCCCTTACAGAAGTGTTTCTAGCAAGCCTAGACTTTTGGGGGCTTTAAAGACTAAATCTACACCAATAAATCCGATGTTGAGCATCTTGTATCCATTTTTATTCCATTTTGGATCACATATTGCCACTAGCTTAAATGCTAACAAATGCTAACAGCCATATTGTTGCTTTGTGAGGGTTTGTCAACCACTGGCAGGCTGTTATGTCATCACATTATGATTTGCCAAACTGAACATAGTTAAACACAAGGTTATTATGGCCTGGGATAGCCCGAATAGTGCATAATGGGGAGAAGGATAGCTAGAGAGCATGTGATATGGCTCTCTGTGTCATTATTATTATGATATTTATGGAAAACTCAAATAATTGGCAGGAAAAAACAACTTTAACTGTCTCAGAGAGGGTGTACGTTACCATTCAGTTTGTTGAGCCATGATATGAGTTTACTGTAGGGCTAAAATAATGAGTCATTTTTCCACAACACAGTCGGTCCAGAAAGTTTACAATGGTATCAGATCTGCATTCTGTGTCAGTGGATAACCATCACACTGGTAGCTGAATCTGTGTTAGGAAGGAAAAGATGGCATTGAAAGATCACTAATAGAGAGCCAGATCTACGTTGTTCTAGCAGATATGTGTGCCCTTTGGCAGTATTGTTTGCAATGTGTATCTTAATGACCCTGATGTGCGTTGCTGGAACTTGTCTCTGTCTGCTTGGAATATGTCACAGAGAAAATGAACAGAGTTTAAGTACACTTTGTTGTGCTTTTCAAAGTAAAAGCCCCATTTAGCATTTCTGTGTGAAAACTAACACCCTCTTTACAAAATGCTTTTACTTCAGTAATACAATAAAGTTACTTGTAGGGAGATCCACTGAGGTAAAACTTGTGAAGAAGGACTGGGCTGTTACCACAGAGATGTAGCCAACACAGTGCTCACCTTCACCTAGTATAAAGATGAGGGCGCAAGCAGGAGCAGACATGCACCCGGTCTGAAATCGGCATGAGGTCAGGAATACTCTGACCTATTGTTGAAGTTTTGTTTGTCATGAAACAGTGTCAGGTTTCGTTGATTTTAAAATATGACTAAAACTTTAATGTATTCCATGACGAAGATGAGATTAAGACTAGCAACCAGTTTTGTCAAGGAGACTAAAACATTTGTGCTGGACTGCTGGATGTCCAAAATTGATGATATTTCTCCATTGTGTATAGAATCAGTAAAAAATAATGGCAGAACAAAAGTATTTGTCCACACCTGTTAGTTATTGAATTCAGTTGTTTAATCACACCTGTTGTCACAGGTGTATAAAATTAAGCACCTAGCCATGCAGTCTCCATTTGCAAACGTTTTTGATACAAAGTGGGTCATTCTGAAGAGCTCATTTACATTAAGCATGGTACTGTGATGGATGACACCTCTGCAATACAGTCAGATGGTTCATGAAATTTCATCCCTGTTCGATATTCCATAGTCAGCTGTATATTATATTATATTATATTATATTATATTATATTTATTATATTATATTATTAGAAAGTGGAAGAGTTTAGGAACAACAGAAGCTTAGTTTTGAAGCAGAAGACCACATAAAAATCACAGAGATGGGTCAACAACTGCTAAGGTGCATGGAGCATAAAAGTTGCCAACACTGCTGATTCCATAGCTGAAGAGTTCTGAACTTCCACTGGCACTAATGTAAGTACAGAGACTGTGCATCGGGAGCTTCATGGAATGGGTTTCCATGGCCGAGTTCAATGCCAAGCATCAGATGGAGTGAAGTAAAGCACACTGACACTAGCAGTGAAAACGTTTCTCTGTTTGGTGGTCAGATGGACAAGTCTGGGTTTGGCAGATACCAGGAGAACATCACCTGCCTGACCTCATTGTGCCAACTTTGAAGTCTGGTGGAGGAGGGATAATGGTATGTGGCTGTTTTTTAGGGTTTTGGCTTGTCCCCTTATCTCCAGTGAAGGACAATCTTAATGCTTCAGCGTGCCAAGACATTTTGGACCTCATCAAGCACCTTTGGGATGAACTGGAGCAGGGATTGCAAGAAAGGCCTTCTTATCCAACATCAGTGGGCACAGATTCCCACAAAACACTCCAAATTCTTATGGAAAGCCTTCCGAGAAGAGTGGGAGCTGTTATAGCAGCAAAGGTGGGCAGATCCATGTTAAAGTGCATGTATTTGAATGTAATGCCATAACAGTCCCTGATGTTGTGGAGGTCAAATGAACAAAAACTTTTGTCCATCTAGTGTATATTAGGTATTTTCTTAACTGTATCTTAAAGTAACTAAAATATTGATATTGTAGTGGTTTACATTGATATTGATTTTATAAAGTTGCTAATTAAACTAGTTAAAAGAAAATCACTGTTTTGACTAAAAGTAAAGGCTAAAATGTAAGGACCTTTATCAACTAAGAGGGGACTAAAATGTTTGAGTTTTCCATTGACAAACTTTCAAAAGTGAACATGACTAAAATGTGACTTAAACTAAAAGACATTTTAATCTCAAGGCAAGGACAAAAATTAAGCTGATCAGCTGGTAATACGAGCATTAGCTCTGTCAGAAGTTACATGTGATATTTGTCTGTGATCTATTAAAGTAGCATTTTGATATTTAGTAGTTATGTACAAGGCGGCCCATAAGAAGGGGAACATGGTGAAGATTTCTGGAGCCAAGAATCATGAAGATCAGCAAAGACATGTTCCATCCTAAATTTAAGCGGTTATTACATTTTATGCACGTTACCTCCTGTTGTCTGTTTTAAAATCCAAACCCCCTCTTCCTAAAATGGTACGAGCCTTTATTTTGTAACATTAGCATGGTGGGTGGGCTCACTGGACAGGGGCAGTATTGCCAGGGTATATAGTCACGTTCACACATGCAACCTTTTTTTAGTCCACTCCAAAGCACATTGGAGCCAGGCCAATGTTACCAAGCAATGCTAGCGTTAATGTTACAGATCCAAGGAGCTAGCACTTGTATATGTGCTCTGTAAAATCCATAGAGAGGACACCAGGCATACTTGTTTTATCTTATTTTATTCTATATTTATATATTGTTGTATTTATAATTTCTAGAGGCCATGTAGCAACCAAGTTTCCTCTGGGATTAAGAAAATATTTCTGATTCTGGTAACACTACAGATCCAGTGTGGCTGCACTGACATTATTAAACATCTCGAGAGGGCCCATTTAGAGGGTCTTTCAGGGGCCATTCCAACTGAGGGTGGGCCTATTTGTGTGGATCTAATGCACATATATATGTTCAAGTGCTAAATAGTATCAATGATTTAGATAGCAAAGCAGTTGGTATATTTTATTACAAAAAAAAAGCAAAATTTCCAGAAGACATCATTGATTAAAGTGATTCCCATAAGATCTACTACATACTTGAAAACAACAAAAGTTGGTAAAGACATCAAATATATAAATATTTTCAATCAGCTGTAGGTCAGTGTAGAAATCAAATTAAAGTGGAATAATTAATTGAAACCCAAACACTGACATTCATGTTTAGTTCTGGGGGAAAAAAGTAGGGCCGTACTGTGGATAAGCAGCTTCACACCTCTCTTTTGACCCTCAAAACCCGTTTTGTCCAGCACCTCATCCCTGAAATAGCATTAGCATACATCCCCGGCCCATAGAGGTAATGATGGCGTGAAATTATGGCAGCCTCAGCAGACCTTATTCCCCTCTCCGCTTCTCCCTCCCTCTGGGTCCAAGGCCTCAGCCTTCGTCTGAGACCGTCGCCCATGCCTCCTTCTTTCTCTCCTTCCTCCTCTCCCTCCCTCTTTCTTCTCCTTTTGCCTCCTGGTTCCATTCAAAGGGAATTTGTAACTGAATTTGAAATTGAGAGCCCTTCTTTCAAGGACCACAGCTAATGAGACGTTTTGCCTTGAAATCCAGGCTGTAAGGTGGGAGAGAGCCTGATGGGTGGAGATGATAGCCACCCTGTACGTCAGGTGTGAGCCTGTCCAGATCTCTAACCGCTGAGAAGGGGAAAGGTTACTTTCTATAGGGCTGACAAATAAGGATAAGCCTTTACAGAATGAGAACCCTCCTTCGGGTCACCTGGGGCTGCCATTGTGAATCCCAAAGCCGACCTGATAATACGCCTGTGTGATCTGCATCCATGCCGTGCCTCCTCCTTTTGCATACATGTATTAGCAGCCATGTTGTAAAAAAATGAAGCCCATAAGGGTCTGGAGAGGGATAGGAGGTGACAATTAGATTGAGATGGGAGAGCTAGAGTGGGTCAGAGCGAGTGGAGGCAGGATGGAGAGATGGAGGAGAGAGTCAAAGAGATGGAGAAGGGGGTCAGGCCCATAGAAACAGGTACACTTGACAGTTTGCGGTCCAGGATCATCCGAGAGACGCTGCTCGGCTGCGATGATGAAAGGAATGGAGAGCTTTGCGTCCTAGGGGTTCTCCCTTTAATCAGGGGCCCCGAGGAGCGAAGCCTGCAGCCTATATGGGCCCCTGGCCGCTGCTAGCCACTGTCATGCTAATGAAAGAGGCTCAGGGTGTGAATGGAGAGGCTAGCTTGTTATCAGCGTGCTAATTAATGCATGCAGCAGGGGTGTGTGTGAGTGTTTTATGCATTTTAATGAGGTGTCTGTGTACGTGTGAGCGTGTGCATGTCGGGATGACAGGGATTTGAGGCGTGGAGGGAGATGGATGTGCAAGGAGGGTTAAAAAATGAGCTCAGGAGTGAAGAAAACAGGAGAAGAAGATGGAAATTAATTGTTCAGAATTATTTTGCTTCTAAAACTTTCTATTTCAAGATGCTTTGAAGCTTTAGGAATAGCTGCTATGAACAACATTTGATATCAAGTCTTACATTTGTGAAAATTCTGCGTATTTTTAAATTAATGTGTGCTGCAAGCTCCATAATTATTTGTTAATGCATACAAATTTAATGACTTCTTCCCCTGCTGCATGGACATTCTCTGTCATTGTGTGGCTGGAACAATCCTGTCTGATTTACTTTCCCATGACTATCATCGCTCTGACTGCTGTTTATCAGTGACCCCCTGTGTCTGTCATGTCCCAGACTATTTGACAAAAAATTATCCTTGGAGATCTGCGAAGGGGCCTCAGCCCAGACACCCTTTCTGTCTACTTCACGGGTTCCCACGGACACACCGACAGATAGATGGGGGACTGGTGGATGTCCAGCATATGGCCCTAGGCGGCGACATTATTGTCTAAGATGAACAAACGGCATTGTTGCACGTGTCATTCAGACACGACGTAGGGGCGTGTGTCAGCGCGGAGGGAATACCATCAAAGTGTGTGACCTTTTAATTTGCTGCTGGCCTCTCCCACAGACCCCTGTGTGGGCCGGACATGCCTTATTCTGTCATCCAGGACTCAATCAATCTCATTATTATTGACAAGGGACACAGAAGTAAGCATTTGATGGATTCTGTTTGACGGATGCAACCCAGGAGGAAAATGCAGTCGATTTGTTGTAAAATGTGGTCATTTTTAAAATGGGAACTGGGGCTGATTTAAATCAGGTTGTGGCCTGTGAGAGAGTTAGTGCAAGGCCTGAGATGTGAAACTGTCATCTTTGAAGCACTAAAAAATTTTTTTGAGTGTCTACATTAATATCTCAGAGGATGTGACCCAATATAGCTGGGATACATTCATGAAATATGTTCACTTTCTTCCACCAGTCAGCTTCTGTTCAAATTAAAATGGAAACTTTGAGCTTTTACCAACATAATCTGGAGCTAAAAAGCAGGAAAAGGCGCAATATCATTTAAAATGGGTTGATGGAAAGTATATTATAGATATGTGCAAAATTCTGAGCTTACATTAAATTTGATAAATCCTTTAATCACAAGCTTCAACATTCTGCCTGTGTTTTTGTCCAGTGCATTTGTAAAAAGCTTTTATTCCTCTGTAAAACACCAGCTTCTGATAACAGAACATATAGGTCACCATCTCGTTTCATCACACACTGGAGATCCCACATTTTGTTCCACCAGCACTGCCGCCAATATCCCATCCTACCCCCCAACCTTGTCCGCCCTGTAGAGTGCCATTATAAAAATGTCAAGGGGTCCCTCTCCCTCGTCCTGCCTGTCAAAATCATGTGCCATTATGCAAATCAGTGTGTGAACACACACTCTCCCAGATTTACATAGGCTGTATGGGCTATAGGCGACGGTGAATTCAGATGATTACAGAATTAATCCGAGAGATACACACTGCATATGTACATCTATGAAAATGAGGGAATATTTTTACATTTGCCCTTCAAGGTTAAAACATTATCAGTGCATTATCATGTATGTTGCAGCTGTGGATCAAGAGGTAAGCAGGCCGTCCAGTAATCACAGTGTGAGGGGTTCGATATGAGGCAAGACAATGGAGCTCAGACTGCTCCTGATTGGTGGGACAGGATCTTACATGGCACTCTGTCGGCAACATTGTGGCATTGAGAAATTTGATCACAAAAAAATTAATGTTTATCAGTTTGACAACCATCTTTTTATACTTTATTTTATATACGTATGTTTTACAGTTACATTTATTGGTTATTTTACTGAGCCTGGAAGGCAGCACTTGTTCAGCATTCATTCTAAAGATAACTCACATTTTTCTACCAAAATAATGCCCTAAAATCACATTATGTTTTAATTTTCATCTGCTAAGAATCACAGACGAAAATTAGTCTCAAACTCCACACCAAATGAAAACATTTACTTGTATTTCTGAGCCAAAAAACTGACTGGGCTCCTGAACAACCTGGTGAATTGGCCCTCCCTATTTGGGATTTATTTATGCTGTGAATGTGTGCTGAATCAGTAGCATTGGTGCTAGCATCCTGGCTAACATCTACCTCATTTTTGAGCTGAAAAGTGAGTCAAGCTATCACTGGGGTCTGATGTTCCAATTCTTGTTAATGCCCCTTTTCTCCCCATTTTTTCTCAACATTTGACCCATTTTTACTTTTTTTTCAACATTTTTTGACACTTGTTGCAAGATTTTGCCATTTAAACATATGAAATTAATGCTATTTTTTAAACTCCTTTAGCTGCCCATTTTTTGCCACTTTTCAACTCTTTTACCCAGTTTTTGCCCCTTCTCACAATTCCCATCCATTTTAACCCTTTCTGCCTTTTCCTAAACCATTTTGCTGCTTGTATATGATTTTTGCCATTTGTTGCCCATTTTTGCAGCTATTAGCATATTGTTGCTTTCTTTTAATTTGTTTCCATTACTTTAGCTGCCAATTTTTTTTTTTACATTTTTTGCCACTTTTACACAATTTTGCCACTTTTTACCATTTCCACCAATTATCAGCCCTTTCTGCTTGTTCTTAAACAATTTTGCTGCTTGTATCCCATTTGTACCACTCTGTAAGCACTTTTCACCACTTTTTCCCCACATTTTTTTGCCACTTTGTAAACCTTTTATGCCCATTTTTACCTTTTTTGCCTTTTTTGCAATTATCTAAAGGTGCAGAGTGTAAAATTTGGGATTAGTAGCAACATCTAGCAGTCAGGTTCCAGATCATGATGCTCACTGCTGATGTAATTATTGCATCCAATGTTTTTTTGTTTTTGTTTTTGTTTTGTTTTTTAAATAGGTTTTTGTTATTTTCTCCCTTTGTGGTCCTGCAGAAACATGCAAAATGCAAAAATCCAAGATGGCTGACTCCATGGAGGGGACCCTCCCTACATATGAATAAAAGGCTTACCCTAGGTTAATAAAAAATGAAATAGTTTTATGTATTCAAGTCATAAAACGCTAATATAGATAGGCCCAATCATCAATATTATGTTTAATTTTTACCAAGTTTCTTCTGCTAAATGCTTCTCGGCCAAATATTACACACTGCACCTTTAAGTATTGTTGCCTTAAAGTTGTTTCAGGTTCTTCTATTTCATTCTCAAGCATCATGATGTTTGTGCACATCACAGCTTAATCAGTGTTAATGTTACTGATGAAAGGTAATTCTGTTTAAAGAAAAGGGGTTTACATTTTGAAAAAGGCTACATTGTCCTAATAAATAAAATTATATATTGTTGCTTATATTATATATTAGTTGCTTTGGTAAGAGTGGTCATTAGTCAGGTTAAAAATAAAACATGGTTACCACAGGTTAACTTTACAGTGAATCATGATTTTGCTGACCTCCATTGGCCCCTATTTGGCTGGGCCCCAGATAGCTCTCCCCTACACCCCGTCTTATGGACGACCTCGTTACTGCTCAATTACAAATAAGATGAATGAAATTAAAACAGTAAAGCTCTTTAACTCTTCTTGAAAACAAACTGCATGTTTGTGTATAAAATCCAAATCTCTCTGGCCTACAGCTTATTCCCAGTCAGTCAGACACATTTGAATATATTCTCTGAGTTAAGAGGATTTTCACCACTGATACTTTTTATTGAAGAGATCATGCTAAATGCTCCAATGCCAGCACCCCCTTAAATTGGGTTTTAAGTGATTTTCTTAGTGGCTATTTGATAGAAGTGCATGTGTGATTTTATCCTTTTTAAATTTCTCAACTCTCTCCTTTTTTTCAATCTTAAATGTTTGAAATTACAGTATGTGAAGCGAGGGGGGAGGGGGTTCTGTGCTGCACAAATGGAAATAGTGCATGTGAGAAAGGAGGGAAAAAGGGACATAAGAGGTAGAAATGTGTCATTTTTGGTAGAAAGCATGAATGTAACTGAAGTGGAGGTCAACCCTATAATGTAACCATTTGAAGGCAGCGTCATTAAAGCAATTGACTTTGACTTTCACAGCATTGCTTCTTAAGTAATGACAGAGGTCCTCCTAGTGAGGGCAATGGAAAGAGTTATGTGTATTCTGTGCTTTACAGAACATTACATTATGAAAAATAAAGATAGCACTGATAACTTCAGTGCTCGCTGAAACATCAGGGTATCCATTATCTGCAGGAAGAGCATAAAAGATGGGATAAAAAGGAGGAAAAATCTAGATCGGGCCTTCTGTTTTGACAGCCCTGAACCTGAATATTTCTCTGTTGTTTGTTTCTCCGAGCAGAGGAGTCATGGATGTGCTTTGAGTGACAGTGAGGCCGATGCACGCTGACATGTGGAGCTGCTTCACATTTCCTCTAATTGCTCCATGTTGCCCGAGCTTGGCACACATGTAGAGCATAGTAAAAGGGCGTCTTTTTAGGTCGAAACAGGGGGTTGCTGTGATTTGGCATACAAAGAGAAAAAAAGATGGAAGACAAGCAGGAAGAGACGGAAGAAGAGGAGAGGTATTCTATTATTCCTGATAGACTCCTCTGAAGGACAGAAAGGTGATGGCCTTGCTTGTACAACTCTGTGGCATAATAATGCTCAGCATTAAATCTCCGGCCAGTTAGAGCTGAGCATAGAGTCGGCACACCTGATATATGACATCCGGTGTGTCTACCAATCAGCTGCCAATGATGCACGCCCTATGAAATAAACAAATGTATAAACAAAGACTGGGATGTGAAGGCTACAGTACACTGTTATTCATGGCGTCAGTTTGGATTCATGGTGTGCAGAGAGGCTCTGAGATTGGAGGAAATCCTTGCAAGGGAGGGGAAAAAATCCTCTATCCTTGCTGATGCTATTTTAATTAAATAGTTGCTAGGTTACATCGTGCAGAACGACAGGGGTGGGTGGTGTGGCACAGACGCCTGGGTAAGGTGTGTGAGGGGGAAATATCCTTGAACAATGAAAGCACATCCCCTTTTTTCCACACCCAATCTGCAATAAGGATTCCAAATGTGAGACATATTGACATGAAATACAGTGAGAGCGATTTTACACTCTCTAAAACTCTCTCCACATGTTCCGCTGCCTTTTTTCCCCCGGTTTTCTCTCAGGGTGGAGGGGAAGCCCCGCTTTCATCTTGACACCACTTTTCACCTCTACTGGTGACTTTTACCGACGACTGGTGATCCCATTGCACCCCGGGATGCCAGACTGATGGAGGATGCCATGGGCCTGCGTGCCCTGGCAACCACTCCTCCACCCTCCCAATCACACCTCTACCCATGCAGGACTCTGACCACAGCAGACCCCAGAGTGGGCACTGATGGATGGGGCTGCAGACAGCAGAGAGTCCCTTGATGTTGGAAATAAATCTGACAGGCCCTACTGGATAAGGCCGGTTGTAATCTGTCTCATTGACTCCATACTGAAGCCCGTGTATGTGTGTTTGTCCTTTTTCTCCACCCGTTACTTCTAATACCCTCCCTCTCTTCCTCCCTCCAAGCCATGCCAGAGATAATGCTATAATTTACAGCTATGCATTGTAGAAGATGAATGATAGTTGCTTTTCTTGCTTAATATGCATTCACGCACAACCAGATAATAGTCTTTTTGTAGGAGGAATAAAAGAAATACCTTCAAAAGGAATCAAGGATTTTGATGCTATATTCTCCGTGTAATATGCTAAAAGCGATATATAATTCTCACTCTTTCATTAGAAACTAAATTGATAATGATAAAAGTGTGCTGCGCTTTTCCTTTCTCATAATCTTGCGTGAAATATTGCAGTAGAAAAAAGAAAAAACTTTCTCAGTTTCCTCCCCTATAGTCCTCTGAGTGTATATGGAGCCTGCTTCAAAACACACACACATAGTTTTGCAAGATTCTTGTGCAAAAACATCCACTCTTGATGCATATACACAGCATAAATATGTATTCCATGTCTCCGTCACAAACAGGTATTTCTATTCTCTGTCTCCACAGAAGATCCTGCACCGAGAGGAGCCGATGGTAGGGTGGGGTCAAGTGTCCATGCAGGGGCCGGCTTCCCTCGGGACTCCTCTAAATGACTCCAGTGACCCTGTGGCCCTCCTCTGTGGTTGGCGTGCGCTCCAGCAGGTCACAGGGAGAGATCAGAGGTCGGACGAAGCAACACGGTGTCAATATGTGACCTTCGAGCAGACAAACAGGATCAAACGGCAAATTAACTCTGTGAACATGTCTGTTCTTTGGTGAAAGGACTGAGAAGGTTATGGAAATTGCCTCAAGTACAAAAAAAATGGATTATTTATATTTGAATTTGGCTTCAGGTTATCAAAAAACAAGTTGTTTAGTTTTTATCTTATTCTTTAAAGATATTCATATTCTTGTTTAAAATTTTTTGGGCTGTCAAAATAACAAACATTTGAATCTCAATAAATCTCTAAATTTCTTTGGTTAATCAGGATTAATCACACTCTTTTTATCACATTTGAAAGTTCCACTATCTTGCATTAAAACAGTTTTTGTGTCTTTTTGGATTTCTTTACTGTCTTAAACTAAGTTTTTGGAAACAAACCAGCTTTTATAGGCAGATTAAAGAATGTTAAATGAGCCAAACCACAGGAATTCATGGATTTAAAAGGAAATAATGGGGCAGTAAAAAGGTAAATGTTTGCTCAAACAAAGTGAAGATGACTTGTGACTTGTCCACTGAGCTGTTGGTAAGTTTTTAAAGTGAAATGAGAGATTAAGGGGCAGTGGTGGACTTATTTTACATCACCGTGGCTGCAGGAGGACATTGCAGTGGCTAAAACAAAGTGTATTGAAAGGCACAATATAAAAAAATAGTGCATGAATTGTGAACCTTAATTAACTACCATTAATGCGATTAATCTTCATACCCCTAAAAAAAATTGTTAGAAATCCTACAGTGAGAAAAGTCAGATAAACAATAAATTATCTTTCAAATATAAGGAAGGGTGGAATAATACAGGTTGTATATATCTACTTTATTTCCCAAACTTGAGTATGCTGTTGCCCAATTTGAGACTAAAAAAAACTTCTGGGGACCACCAACCATATTTTTTACAATTACTTTTTATTTTTCATCTTTTTGTTTCATAAATGGGGGTTTCAGAGCAAAAACTTTGCTTTCAGAGATATTAACATTACTAAAAAAGTACACTTTGTAAGCCACTACCTTTTATTTGGTTTTAATCAGACACAGGCAAAGTCATTGAAATGTTCTTTTCTAATATTCATCTCTGGAAGTATATGTTGTGGCCCAGCAAACTGTTCCAAAGTAGCCTTAATGTCCAAAGACACTGATAGATCCTTAAAATTGGAAAGTGAGCGTAGTAGAATGTTTACCAGTTAATCTAACACCAGATAAACCATGACACCGGTTGTGTACATCAGACAAAATAAATTATCAAAACTGACATGAGTTAAAGTTTGTGGCTGTGTTTTGTTACTCCAGATACTTAGAATAGTACCATGTAATCAAGTATTATATGATATGGCCTTGACTTATTGAACATGACCTCTCACAGCCCACCTACAGTACCTCTGGGGCCCACACTTCAGAAAGCACTGATCCTCTTTACGCATTAACAGAGGCTGTCATGATATATAATATAATTGAAATGACCATTTGATCATTTAAAAACATTCAGTGAAACACAACTACATCACTCTGTGAACCGTTCTGAATCATTCTGATCCCTGCATACACACTGCTCTGCATCAATAATATCAGCTCAGATCTACTAGCTACAAGTTGACAGACTTTAAATAGATTTCTCTCTTCATCCAGAGTAATTTTTCTAAATTTGCCGCCTTCATTCCAATCAGCGTTACATTTCCTGAACGCAGCACAGAGTTACACTGTGTTAATTAGAACCATAGGCCGGCTTTACAACAATACGTGGGAGGACCTAGAGGTTGAAGTGCTCTGTGAATGCAATGTGGATCATCAGCCTAATGAAATATAAGAGTGAAAATTAAGTCAGCTGCACCTGAGGCACGCACAACAACAGGCTCCCTGAAGCCAAATGATGCAGACTTCAGCTGTGTGGATATGTGTGTGTTTGCATTTACCAGAGCGTGGAGTCACAAAGGAAGCAATTATGTTTGTTACTGTATTAATACTTTCTTCAGAATAGAAAGGCTGAAAACACAGCAGAGAAAATGTGATGGCTGCCGCTCCTTTTGTCCCAGTTGGAGCAGCACATTCACCAAAGTGCATCAAAGTGTCAGCAATTCAAACATGAAAAATGGATGAAGACAATGGTGCATTTCTCACAATTTTTCTAATAAACTGTCAATCAAACCCCTTCCATGAATGACACTAATATCACATGATGCAGCATCCCGTATCAAAGATCTCATCGATGCCCGTTCCCCCCTTTGCCTCCATGTGAGGCCTGTCCTCCCCTCTTATTATCACCATCATTATTCGGACATGAAAGGAGAGAAACAAGTGCCGCACCATTGCCAAGGAGAAACCTTGATCTCCCGGCATTTGCATTCGCCACCTTGTTCCAATGGATGTGTGAACACGTTAGCAAGGTGCTCTCTGATTGGATGGCACTGAAAAGCTGGCATTCTGCTGTAATGCTCAAAGCAGGCGGCAGCCTCTCTCCCTCCCCCCTCGGTGTGCTGTCACACTCAGCTGGTGGCACTAGGGGGCAGCCCACTCTGATGGTTGTTGCTGGGAAGGAGGCTTCCAGATTTTCATCCAGAGAAATAGGACACAGCAAAAGTGTAAAAATATATATTTAAATCATTAATTCATTCATGTTAAAAATCTACAAGAGAGCTTAGTGTCCTGCTTTTCAAAATAAAAGACAGTAAGCTGTGTGAAGCAGCTCTGCTTGAGCTAATTAATTTGGAGCGCACCATTAATTTCTTGAAGAGTAACACATCAGTCTTCATATAAACCATGGATTAAGTATAAAAGACTTAGAATATAGAAATAACTTGTCTTAGTGGGAGGGTAAATCTAAACTTTAACACATCTTAATGATATTAAATGTGTAACTACTACTAACATACAGCAGCTCCCTATCAAAAGAAAGCAGGCAAGTGTGTCTGAATTCACTTCTGTTTCTATAAAATGCTTGGGAGAATGATATGCTACACTCAGTTCATAATAAATTCATTTTAAATATGAATACGTTTAAGTAGACCAAGAGGCATTAGGAGTAATGACTGTAATTTAGATCAAATAAAAAAAGACTGAGGGAATAGGGCCGATGGTAGAGCGTCAAAGAAAAGCAGTTATACAAAGAACAACAAATCTGAGCGAAAGTAGAATTAACCTAATTTTAATCTGTGACATCAACAGTAAAAAAATAAATGTTTCTAGCTTTATATAAATAGGCTACATTAAGTTTTGAAGTCACGTTGTGAATTTTTCTCCTGAACAAGAATCATTTATGTAATGTAAGTTGATTTTCCTAAGTTCATCCCAAAAAACAAAACCTGATCTTGATATGTTTATGCTGTTCCATTCAAAACACAAAATACTACAGTATCCATGAACTATCAACAACCCCTGTGGTGCATTGTGGGTATTTCAAAATTAGTGATCAGGCAATCAGGACCAGCTGAACTACTGACTGAGGACATGGCAGGGATGTTGGATAAGAGCTTCCTAATCAAGATATAGTTCCTCTTAATACTGAATATTTTATACATTTATACATCTGAGCTTGATTTAACTAAAGAGGACTCAGTCTAGCATCAGACAGCATATTTTTCACTTTATAATGACCGACTGAAGTCATTTTAATCCCTTGTAATTCTTTTGTTTCGGCACAGTAACCATAAACGTACCTTAATTCTACATGCAGTTAATTATTATTTCATTTGAATTTTTTGCAAATATTGATTACAGTATGCATGAATAGTAAAAAGACATGCCTGTACAAAATGGCATTGTCAGAAACAATGGTATAAGTTGATCTTTATATTTGTCAAACTTTTCCTTTCCTTTTCTTTTCCCAAAAAAACTTCCCAAATGTAAGGTTGAAAGGGTCAATGTGTATAACAGTCATTCCTGTTAAATGTGCACTTCCTGGCAAAGAGATTCTTTCGTACACATGGCTGCTTAAGCTTTTATTGATAACCTCTATTACAAGTAACCTAGAAAGTGCTTCTAATAAACACCTCCAGTGAGAAAGATTAAATAATGTGTTTGAAGTTTTTTAAATACATTTTTATACAACTTTTTCTCCTTTCCCTCTTAGTTTTTGGTTGTTGTTGTTGTTGTTGTTGTTTTTGATGTTAAACACTTTTGCACCATGAGTGAAGTTGCTTACTGCTTTAGCCACTTCCCGTCTGTAAGGTTGAAAGGGTCAATCTGTAAAAAAGTTAGTCCTGTTTAAATGTGCACTTCCTGGCGAGGGGATTGTCTCTCTCTTTTTTTTTATGTATGGATTCTCAAGCCTTCTTTGATACCCTCTATTGCAATGGGAAATAAAGAAAGTGTAGAAAGTGCATTGAAATGACTTAATTATTAACATAGCAAATGCTCCTGATCAGCATCTCCAGTGAGAAAGATTAAATAGCGTGTGTTGAAAATTTTAAAATAAAGACGAGTCTTGTTAGACCTCAACAATAAAATCAGGTTGGTTTGACTTGCGAATTTCATTTTCTACATAGAAAAAATTAAGTAACTTGCAAAAAGATACGTTTTTCTCAACCTACCTAAAAAAATTAAGTTAACTTTTTATAGAATTTTTTCATGCACAGACACAAGTGAGTGGCTTATACAACAAATGATCTTGCATGTCCACATAAATAAGTTATGCTAAATGATCATTTATATCTTTGGTTGTGGAACTTTTCTCAATGTACGATCCTGAAACCAAATATTTATGGCTGTTGAGATTAATTGCATTAATTATGTAAGGTTCACAAGTAGTTCACTACTTCTCTTTAACTGTGATTAATCGCATTATTTATTGGGCCTTTTAGCACAATTTAGTTCAACCAAATCTGTGTTTCCCTGCAGCTACGGAGATGTAAAATAAGCCCACCACTGCTCCTAAATGTCTCATTTCACTTTAAAAACTCACAGACAGCTCAGTGGATGTGTCAAAAGTCATCTGCACCATGTTTTTCCTTCATGATCCATCACAAGTTCCTTTTTTGTGGTTAAGTTCAAGTTATCCCAGTTAAAGCAGGTCTGTACTCAAACAAGAAGTCAATGACCTTTGGGTTAAGACAGTGGCAAAATCCAAAATGACACAAAAACAGTTTTGGTTGAAAAAAGTGTCATTTTGAAATGGAATTGAGGAGATACGATTAATCGAGATTATCTACAGAAATCCTGAGGTTAATTGTAATTAAAAATTTTCAATTGTTTGCCAGCCGTAATTACAACACAGTGCTACATCCTCTTACATGTGTCTTATCCTTGTGTGTAAGCTAGGTTCACCTGACCAGTTTGAACATTTTAATGGAGCTTTTATTCTCCATTTTACCCCACTGAAAATAGATTTCTATTATGTTTTGAATATTCTGATTGTTACTGAAAAGCAGCAGTGAATTGCCACTGTGTTTACCACCTGCCTTAAAACTGCACATTTTCAACCAATAATAAAACTATTTCAGTTGTTATTTGACTTCTCTATGTTTTAATGTGTCTTTGTGTAATTTAAACACATTTTACTACGCTGAAGCATAATACACTTGAATGAATTGTGCTACTTTCCCGGTTGTTGTCATGGTAATGAAAAGATGATAATTGCATGTGTTTCATTAGAGGTGATTGCTGCATGCTGATCCCAGCCAACCAATCCGTAATTGGTCCTCGATTCAGCGGGGGATCTTTTTCTGTTTTCCTTATTTCGCTCATAATTTGGAGGTATCATTGTAAAGAAAGTAAAAGAAAAATGTAAAAACAGGTCAGAGGAGTTCAAGCAATGTAAAGTGTTCTCTTTTAGGCCTTTCACCATACAAGGTCAGGTCAGCGCTGAAGTATGGCTGCTGCTTCTCACAATCGACATGAGGGTGGGATCACCATTCTGTGTCGGACAGAAAGCCCCACTATTATAGCCACCCCTCCAGAAGCTTCTCATTTCTCCTGGCTGTGTTGGAGACAGAAGGGTGGGGTGGAAGTGGCAGTGGTGTGAGGGGGGAGAAAGGAGCTCCTCAGCGCTCTACGCAGAGAGGGACCTCAGTGAATAGGCCCCACTCAAGAGGAATAAAGGAACCTCTCCGCTGGTTTGTTTTGGAAGCTGTCTTATTGATCTGTCTACCTACGAATGAATGCATTGGCCCAGTTTTCCCGCTCATGTAGACAATGGCACTCAAGGCCTGTATTAACTGGCCCGATGTTATTCCCACACAACAGCGTGCATTAAGCGGAGTTCGGGTACTGTTCGTCATTCCATCCTGTTATCTACTCCACTAACCTTTCCATGAGAAATAAAAAGAACAAATTAAGGAAAGCAAATCAATGTCCACCAATGGCCTGAATCAATCGAGGACATATTTCATGAGGAAATGATGCTGGAAGAGAATTTCTGTATTATCCAACACACAAAGACTATTCACTGCAGTGATAAAGACACAATTTCAAATCTATCCTAGGACCTTGAAAACCCAAAACTGACCACTACAAATGCAATTAAAAGCTTAGAAAAAAATGCCCCTTATTGAAGTGCTGTTTTGGTGACTTTTACATGCCTTTATGATTGGGAGGGAAAGAGAGAATGGGATTCAACTGAGTCAATAATTTTTTTTTAACCAGTCTTTTGTGAGGCATCATTAAGCATTCTCTTATATAAACCAGAGGATCATCAAACTTCAATAGGAATACAGACTTGCTGTCATTTGATAATTTATTGACCTACAAAACTCATCAAAGTAAATATGAATCCACTAAATATAAAAACCTGGATTTTCTCTCTGGTTATCTGCCACGTTAAATGGCTGTGACCGAAAAAATCCAACATCGTCAGAATGCGTTCTGCCACAATTACAGAGACTTCTTTTTTACATTATAAACAAAAGCAGATATGTCCTGTTTTGAGTTTAGCAACTACTCACAACCAGAGGTGGAAAAGGTACACAACTATTGTACTCCGGTAAAAGTAAAAGTATTTAATTTAAAGTTTACATTATGTACCCAGTAGCTACTGAGGAGTTGTGCAGTAAAATATTATCTTTTCTTATAGATCTCAACCAGGTTGTTCAGGTAAAGTTACATCTCTGTTGTAAAGTAGAATACACAGAAAAATTGACAGTGTCCATATAGAGTTAAATCTAACACTTTAACAGTGTCTATGTTGGTCCACACTACATATACTTAAAACACACTTGAAAAAGTTAAATATTTTACAGTGTGTGGTGAGATGGGTTTCCCCTGGCAAGAACTGATCAGAGTCAACCTCATCACAAGGCAGTTCATACTGATGAAGAATATGGACTATGCTTCCTTTATGAGCACCTAAAATCACAGACTCCATACGGAGACGAGCTTCTGAATATCAGCAAAACTGAGCCCAAAAACTTTATTTTTTTTAAACAGGGTCCCAGAGTGAACAAATCTGTATACACCAACTGTTTGGTCTCCGTGTGTACAACCAAGCACATCTTTTCTGAAATGATTACATCATGGCCCACTGTGTTAACCCTGCCAACAACAACACTAATGGCAGATTATGTGATCGCGTTTGTGTAGCAGAAGCTACAGACCTTCTTATAGCTGTCACAGCAAAATCCTCTCCTCCTCTGAGCAACAAATGGTCATGGAGAACAGCATACCCCACATGTTCTTAGATCCACTGTGGATTGCAACCAGAAGGACAGCCAGGAGAAAGTTTGAGAGGGACTCGGATGCAGCCGAAGACCTCCACTTTATACCAGAAGTCGTATGAGTGCCACCATATCTTGTCTTCTAAACAGAGAGGTCACTTGAACTTAACGTCTTCTTGATTTTGCATCCCCGCCATAATAATATATGCAGGTCATTCGGAATTAGAGGTAGATGAAAAATATGAGTTTTCACACTAACAAACACAGCAATTGCATAACATTAATTTTAATAAATTGATTTATGATAAAAATTCAAGTATCACTGAGCACAGACATAATACTTGACGGAAGATTGGCTGGCTGGCCGGACACCATGGTCGCCGCCATGTTGCCAGAGGCAAGTCGCCTATATCATTCAATACAGTAGACAAGGATTGGGCATGTTTTCAGAGTAAAAGGCTCAAACGATCAGATTGATAAATACAAATACATAAATTCAAAATAAAACATATTTATACATATATGAAACTTTATCATATATAAAATTATTCTATTTTAATTCATGGAGTAAATCTTTTCATTTAAGCAAGAAAATATAAGACAGCAGATTCTGCTTTTATGTTTCACTATCAGTTTTTATTTTAATATGGATCATTTATCATAAATGATTCATTAAAATCCATGTAATGTCATCGTTTGAGCTTTTTATTCCGAAAGCTTGCATAATCCTTGTCTTCTGTATTCAATGATGTAGCCAGCATGCCTCTGGCAACATGGCAGCGACCTCGGCTTCTGGCCAGCCAGCCAAATCTTCTGTCACATATTATGTCTGTGCTCAGTGATACTTGAATTCGGATCACAAATCAATTTATTAAAATTATGGTTATGCAATCGCTGTGCTTGTTAACCAGAAAATGTATATATTTTCGTCTACTTGTATTTCCTTGTGGCAGACTTGCCTATATCAACATGGCAGTGACACACGGAGAAAACAACGAAGACGACATTCAGTTCTAGTGACTTCCGATATCAAAAGACGAGATCTGGCAGCGATTTTCTGACTTCCGGTGTGAAGTGGAGGTCTTCGGCTGCATCCAGGTACTCTTGGAAAGTTTTACAACAGTGTTGTCAGTCGTTCTGAATGGTTCCGTGCTTATATGGACTTTACTGAAATTATTCCAATGCAAAACAGATCTATATCATTTTCGTGTCCGTATGGACAAGGCCCTCTGTACCAACTCAGTGGATAACTTCACTCATGGTGCAAATGTGTCTCGCATTCAAATCAACAACGATCCACTGGAAACATGACTGAAAGACCACAGCAGGGATCACTGTTAGACATCCAAATAAAACCAAGCACATATAAAACATGTGCTGACTTGTGTTTGGATGGAGGCTAGATACCTCAGCGGTTCAAAACAGCGACTTTGTTACGGGAGGTTGGGATTCAAATCCCGGTCAGGGCCCGATGGGATCCAGTGGTCCTTCATACCAGAAACATTGGTCCCAAATGGATAAAAGTCTCTGCTAAATGAGTTGTAACAATTTAAACCCTCAACCCAAGGGCATGATAGAAAATTCTGCCCAATTATCCCGAAGATTTGAAATTGCAGTGGACAGAGTTGAACCAGCACTGGTGGATCAACACGTAAGACCTTCCACTCAGAACGGATTAAAATTTTACTTCAAAGTTAAAACTCTAAAATCTTTAACCCTGAGATACCAACACCAGTTTTGGGATGTTTTGTGGAATCATTCTCTTTTAGGTGCTACCGCTGAGTCAACAGGGGTGGAAAAAGGACATGAGTATTGCGTTCAAGTAAAAGTACAGCTATCATAGTTAAAACTTAAGTAGAAATAAAAGGACTGATTTCAAAATATACTCAAAAAGTACCCCAAAAAGTACCCAATTACAGTTATTTGAATAAAGGTATTAAGATACTTTACACCCTCAGCAAAGGCCATGTGAGCAGCTGGTGGACAACAAACATACGTGAAAAAATACATAGTAAAGAACATAATTTATTTAAGACAAAATCTAAAGCCGAAATAAATACATGAAAGAACAACGCGTGAAATTTACTTGGTGAAACAAAATGAACACTTCCAATGGTAACAAACAGAAGAAACAATGCCTCATTGAGCCACTGATTTCTGAAAGTATCCCAGCTACTTCTTAGCAGACCAGACCATTAAAAATCATTTAAAAAAGGTTAATCTGAAACTGATTTGTCAAACACATTTCCAAAACTGATTTCAGCCAACATTAACTCCCATAACAAAATGAAGCGTTTGCTGTTAAAAATTAGAAATGTTTACAGGCCTCAACATGTGAAATAAATACAAAAACAAAGATAAATCATCAATTAAAAAAAAGTCATTAGGACAAATTAGATTGAGTCAAAGGTAAATAGTTATAAACAAGAAATGAGTTCAGGAAGTGCAGGAAGGGAGAGGGAGGTTAAATCAATTAATAAAAATCATCTTCATGAAAACAATGTAAATTAGGCAGGATTGATACATTCATTATGTGCATATTCTCCGTCAAAGACAAAACTGAAGCTAAGACTTTCAACATCTGGAGCTAAAAATGTGATATGGTGCTGCTTGAATCTGTAAGATGTGTTTGTATAAAACTCAGAGTTGTAAAGTGATGGTTCAATGATGAATAGAAATGCCAGAAAAACCACCAAATTGTGCAAGTTAACCAGCATTATGTACCTTACATTCCTGAATATACTAGACATCAGCCCAGTACCTCTGCACAATGATAGTGTTTGTGCGCGTAGAGGAATCACAGCACACAGAGATAATGAAAATACTATCATGTCCTGCTGTGAACCCGAGCCTGTGATTCCCCCCAACCAACATGGATGTACAGAAAACAGAAGGCCGCAGAGTCGTAGTCCAGTTGTTTCAAACATGAGCAGACACCACATTTACAGACACTAGGACAGGGAAACAGACCGACTTGGCACAGTTTGAAAAAAAAAAAAAAGTTGAAAAAAAAAAATCACAATTTGATCCTTTAAAAGAAGAAAAAAGATTGTTCTTAATGGATTTAAAAACAATGGATGGGTAAGAAGAGTTTTTAAAAAAACACATAAAGGCGGTAGCTCAACAGTAGTTGACATCATCTCCTCTTGATCACAATGCCCTTTCAGAATACAGCTGACATACAGCAGACACTATACATGCACACATGTGCTGTCCTCCCTTTAAATCATCACTGCTGCTCTAAAAAACAGCTTTACATCCTCCCATAGCTTAAGAATGGCTCAGATAACACCAGGGAGGTTACAATGCAAAGAAAACATCACAAATCTGTCGTATAGCCTTCCATTTAAAAAACTAAGTTTGTCCTCGATGGCAACTTCCATCAGAATTATTTAAATACATCAGCTTCAAGTCAGTAATATTTCTCCCTGTGAGTTTAGCATCATCTCCTCCTCTTCTTCTTCAGTTCTTCATTCTGTAACTCTGACAGTTCTGCACAAGTGTCCACAGGCTGCCTCTCCCTCCTCCCCCTCTTCCTCCTCCTGGTACAAAGACGGACACAGCTGTCCTTGCTGAGCATGTTAAGACTCTCTCAGACCTCTTTGTGGTCCATGGCAATGAGATTTAGATATTTTAGTAAAACAAGATTTTACGATCTGATCAAAAAAAAAAAAAAAAGAGAGAGAAAATACTGCAGTTTCCAAAAATAAATTTTAAAATGTAAGAGTGATATTAGCTTACATTTGCCTTCATTAGCTTTCTTGGGTTATGATATTACTTAACAAAAATAAGCTGCTCTATAGCATTTCACCGTAGAAAAGCAGCACCAACATACTGTGATAGACACTGAAATATAGGCTCTCCACACCCTAAATTCAGCCAATCCAGTACCAATAAATAATGACAGAATGCATCCATTTATGTAGTTACTCCAAAAATGTTTCTCAGATAAATATGCCAGTACCATTGACAAGGTAAATTACCTAAAAAGGAGGAAAACAGACTGTATCTGACTCCCTCTTCTTCATGTGGGCTTTAAGTAAAAGTAATCATGAATTTGACGATGTTGATGGATCAAAATCATCACACCAGTCTACAAAATGACTTCCCTAAACCTTGTAAAAGTGAGCAATGCAACACCACATTTAAACATGTAAAAGGAATTCAGAATTCTGCCTTGAATCATCCAATTTCATTCACCACAGTGAACCGATTTCTTATTAAACAGCTGAAAGTGACTGTAAATATTCTCAGTCTTTAGGTTTTTTTTATAAACTTGCCTTCAAATAAAAAAGGTAGTGGTTTTAGTTATAAAAACAAACATACAAGTTCACAGAATGGTCTGTGGAGGAAGCACATAGAGTTGAACCAGAAGCTCTGATGATATGGCCGGTCATTGTGAGGCTGTCAGAGGGAGGAGAAGGTGGAGGCTTTGAGCAGAGTCATCAGTCGGCTTCTGTCACCCTCACTCAGTCTTTTCTGATCGGGCGGAGCACACAGCTGCCCTGTGAGGGTCCCGCTGCCTCTGCTGGGGTTCTGATGCTATGCCGCCATGAGATACTGATGGTAAAAGAGGCCAAAGAGGGATGTAGAGAAGAGGCAGGCAGCGATCCACCAGGTGAAGAAGGAAAAAAGGCCTCGGAAAAGCAGAGGGCTGAAGACAGTCCGCAGGCCCCCGAGGGCCACTGACAGCTGGGCAACCGACGCCCGGGCTCCTGTCTCTGTCACTGGAGCTGGTGTCGGGGCAGCTATTGGTGGCGCCCCCATCACAGAGTCAGAGTTTATATCATAGAGACATGGCAGGTCTTCTTCTGGATAAACCCACCAGGAGTGTCCACCTGATAACGGAGGAAAAGAGAAAAATAGAATCAAACTTTGGAGGAAATAGTTTTAAACTGCAAATCATTTACTAGTTTTTGACTCACCTAATGTTTTTAGCAGCAAAGTCGTATGTAGCAGCATCACCAGTGGTGCCACATACTGTAGTGCGATTACACACAAGTAGTAAAAAACACGTGCAACCTGGATGACATTAAAGACAGAGAATTACACTTCATTTCTTTGCCCTGTCATATAGTCACACCTGGGGAGATCCGTTAGGGGGAGGGCTTTAAAAGGGAATGATAGGACATGCTGCTTTTAGAAAGTGATGCCATTCCTGAACATCCACAGTGATAATCTCTTCAATTTCCAAGACACCACAGGCAGGCTGCGCGCGCCTTGCATAATGTATGTCCTGAGCACAGACGACTCAGTTTAGTGCTCTCCATTTCTTAATTCACAAAGAAAGAATCATAAATGTGTTGATTTTGATGATGTTAAAGTGGCTTATATTTAAATTCCTCCACTTCTGCAAAACCAGCAGGGTGGTATCATCTAAACCAAGGGTGGGCAACTGGTGGCCCAGGGGCCAGATGCAGCCCCCCCATGTCAATTTCAAATACCACTTACTTAGAAACTTTAATCAAAACAAAGGACAAAATCAGCCATGAAAAAAATAAACATTTCTCTTACAGTCTTTCACTACTGGCATAAGGTCGATCCTTTTATTTAGTTTTTTTGACTTGAATGAAACAATCTGAAACTTTGATTTAAATTTCTTTTGACTTTTTTTTCAAATGTATTAATTTTATCTAATTTATTCTAATTCATCTATATTTCATTTGTATTTAATTATTATTTATTTGAATAAAATTTACTTTAAGTTAACCTGATTTGTTAAAAAACAGAAATTAATTTAATAACTTCTGAATCTCTTTAATCTTTTTTTTTTCATTTTTTTATTTTATTTATTCCATCGAAATTCAATAAACGATTCTTTTCTATTTATTTTATTTACTTTTTTTTTTAAATCAGGAAAGCATCATATTCTTCCTTTTATTAAAGTTATTAGTAATCACAGGGTGTAACTTGAGAAAATCAAACAACCTGTAACAATCTGGCCCTTTTGCATTTGCATTAAAATTAATGTGGCCCTCTTGGTAACCAGAATTGCCCATCCCTGATCTACCTGAATAATCTGGAAATAAAGATCTGCATGTAGCCCTTTACTTCTCTACAACCATACACCAGATGTGTACATTAAATAAATTAATGTTTTTCTATTCTTTTTTGATATCAGAGAAGAATCACAATTACGTTTTCTATTATTATATCTTATTTTATTCACCATCTTCTGCAGGTCGACAGTACTTATCCGCCCCGCCTCCTTCTTCATCTGGTCCACGCCCTTCTGGGCCAAGTTGAGGTAGGCCTGCAAATGATGCCTCATCATTGCGAGCCGGAGAACACACATCAGTATGATGGTCCATAACCGCAGCGTATCAAACGTCTGCTCAGTCATCCTGGTGACAAAAAAAGGAGAGAAGATGAAGGGATGATGGTTGTTTTTGGCTAACAAATCATGAGTTTTCTTCTTTATTGAACTGTAGGCGGAGAGAAAAAGAAAAAATTGTAAGAGCAAAAGGACTCAAACAACTTAGCAGCGTAAGTGCAGAGGGTGAACTGAGAGCTAAGACGGCAAAAAGGTACGGTTACATGAATTCGTGCTTTATCATGACCTTGGCAGATTCACAGTCACTGTTGGCAGCGAAAAAAACTTTGACACATTACAGAGTTAAAGCTTGCAACAAATGAAAGATTTTATCTTGGAATGAATAACTATCTAATAAATGACAGAAGTTAGAGATACAATAAAGAGCTTTCCCTCAGGTACGACTAAATTTGTTTACAGTCTAATTTTAAACCAAACGTGTGTATTGTCACTTCATCTACGAGCTGAATGCATTCCTTATCTC